>NW_006400008.1:2096829-2098237 GCF_000299155.1 Elephantulus edwardii
TAAAAGTAAAATCACTAATATTTATTGCAATAGAATCTGTGCCAAGTATGATGATTAGGCTTTATATGCAAGGTCATCTTTTTATGCTCACTGAAATACTCTTACTGACTTCATTTTACAGATGGGGAAACTGAGGCATAGAAAATTTCCTGCCAGGCTATACAGCTGGAAATAATAGATCCAGGATTTGAAACCAAACAATCTTACTAATGCCAAGATCAGACATTCAAACACTAGTCAGGACTGACTAGCATGAACAATGTGATACTAATTAGAAGATCTGGTTGGCATAAATAGCAAATACATTATTAGGCAGCTGAGCAAGACAAAACTAAGTATTATAATGAAACAAAGAACTGGAGTTGGAAAACCAAAAGGGACAAACTATTTCAGCATTTCATAAGCTAAAAGTATTGGAGAACAAATTCAACCCTGAAAATGCAATAATTAGCACAACAAACTGTGGCTAACTCTGAGAAGAATGGGAATCCCAGAACACTAGATCATGCTTATACGAAACCTATACTTGGACCAGGACGCAGTTATCAGAACAGAGCAAGGAAACACTGCATGGTCCAAAATTGGGAAGAGTGTACAGGGATGTGTCCTGCCTCCATATCTTTTCAATCTATATGTGGAATAGATTATCTAGGAGACTGGATACTATGAGGAGAAATATGACATCACAGTTGAAGGAAGATTCATCAACAATCTGCATCATGCAGATGACACAACCCTGCTCGCCAAAACTGAGGAGGATCTGAAGCACTTGCTGCAGGAGGTCAAGGACTGCAGCCTTCACTATGGATTGAAGCTCAACATCAAGAAAACAAAGATTCTTATCACTGGACTGATTTACAGAATCATGAAGGTGAAGAGATTATTAACACTTTTAGTCTGTTTGGTTCCACAATGAACACTCCTGGTACCAGAAGCCAGAAAATTAAAAGAAGAAATGCATTGGGAAAGTCTGCTGTCAGGGACATCTACAGAGTACTGATGAGCAAAGATGTCAGTCTGGAGATTAATGTGTACCTAATCCAGCCAATGATGTTGTTGTTGTTATTGAGTGTCTTTGAGTCAAGCATGACTTATAGAGACCCTATGAACAATAGACTTGCAGCCCCTCTCCAACTATTAACATTTGTCAAAGTTCATAAATTTTCCGGAGGCATGTTATTTAGGAAGTGGATGCCACTTCTGCTTCCAAACCTGTCATAGGAGGTTGTTGTTTTTATGTGCCATTGAGTCACCTACGATGTGTAGCAACCCTGTGTACAGCAGCTCTGATCTTTTTACTGTTCTGAGCCAGGCTCACCAACCAGATACACCAACCCCCATTGTCCCAGTCACTGTATCAATGTATATCATCTCAGTATCCTTCTCCTGCGCTGTCCATCCACTCTTC
>NW_006400008.1:2099687-2100641 GCF_000299155.1 Elephantulus edwardii
GTCGACTTGATGGCACATAACAATAACAACAATAGACCAAAGGAAATAATTTTGCTCAGATCAAAGGAAGTCACAGATTACTCACCAACAAACCAAAGTCTAGATTCTTGACTTTAATTTTGAAATCATGCCTTAGAAATTGGATTGGCAAAACTTGAAAGCAGAGAGGATTACAGGAAAATCCAAGTTCCAAACTTTAGGTAACTCACTGATAATTTGAAGCTCTGAAGATGATTATTAACCTACAGAGAGAAAGAAAAAGGAAGGGAAATGTAAACATGAAGAACTATTCTTTCTTCAGCCATTGGAGATACATAGAGATATATGTGCATCCATTTTGTTATTGTTGTTATCATTTTCATTATGTGTCGTCCAGTTGGCTCTTTCTCATTGTGATGCTGCATACCACAGAGTAAAACCCTGCCAAGTCCTGTAACATCCTTGCAGTGTTTGCTGTGCTTACGTCTACCATTGCAGTTGCTGTGTCTATCCACCAGTCCTTTTCACCAAGTGTCCCTGTCTCCTTCCCTGAACCACTACTCTTCTCAGCATGGTGTCCTTCTCCAGAGACTGATGTATGTCAGATAAAGTATCACTATCCTTGTTCTAAGGATCGTCCTCACTGCACTTCTCTCAAAACAGATTTGCATTCTTTTGGGAGTCTAATATGTTTCAAATTCTTTGCCAATGCCATGATCCAAATGTATTCATTTTTATTCAGTCTCCCTTATTTTCAGTCCAACTTGCATGCATATGAGCAATTGAAAATATCATGGTTTGGGATAAGAATGCATTATTCTTTAAATGGGCATCCTTGTTCTTTAGCATTTTTAAATGGTCCTTAATTGCATATAAGCTGCCATTTGATTTCTTTACTGCTACACTCTTGGTACCAGCAGCCAGGAAAGCAAAATAAGAATTGCATTGAGAAAGTCTGCTGTCAAGGACATCTCC
>NW_006400008.1:2101236-2103484 GCF_000299155.1 Elephantulus edwardii
CAGGAAGCAGATTGATTACATCTGTGGAAGGAAATGTTGAAAAGTTCTATATCAGCAGTAAAAATCGGGCCAGGTACTTATTGTAGAACAGGCCATCAACTGCTCATGTGCAAGTTCAAATTAAAACTAAAGAAGGTTAAATAATATCCACAGGAATAAAAATTTGACCTTGAATCTATCTACCATGAATTTAAAAACCAACTCAGAAATAAGTTTGAGACCTTGAACACTAATGAACAAAGACCAGGTAAGCTATGGAAATATATCGAGAATATCATTCATGAAGAATGCAAACAGTCATTACTAAGAAGGAAGAAGAAGAAAAAACCAAAATGGATGTCAGAAGAGACTCTAAATATAGCACTAGAAGCCAAAGTAAAGGGAAGAAATCAAGAAATTAAGGAGCTGAATAGAAGATTTCAAAGGGTTGCTTGGGAAGACAAGGTGAAATATTATAATACAATGTTCAAGGAACTGGAGTCAGAAAATGACAAGGACCGAACTCACTCAGCATTTCTTAAGCTGAAAGAACTAAAGAATAAATTTAAGCCATGACTTGCAATGCTTAAGGATGCTACAGGCAAGATATTGAAGGATTCAAGAGGCTTTAAAAGCAGATGGAAAGAGTACTCAGAGTGACCGTACCAAAAAAGAATTGATTGACACAAAAGAATTTCAAGAAATAACATATGATCATGAGGGAATGGTTATGAAGGAAGAAGTGCAGGCTGCTCTGAAGGACTTGGCAAAAAAAATTAAGCCCCAGGAATTGATGGAATAACAATTGTTGTATTTCAGCAAACAGAATCTCCAAAGGAGAAAGATGGACAATCTCCTCTTATATGATTTACAGCCCTGGAAATTCAATGAAGGGTCAACTATGAGTCCATTCCAATTAACAATGAGTTTACTCTCATTTTGAGATGAAATTCACATTTAAGGCTAGACTCTTTGATCTTCAGTAAGTGCTACAAGTCTTACTTGTTTTCTGCAAGAAAAGTTCTGTTGTCTCCATATCACAGATGGTTATTGATAAATCTTCTAATTCAGAAGTCGCATTCTTCCGATAGTCTATATTTTCAGATTATTTCTTCAGAATACAAATGAAATAGTACATTTGGCATTCATTTGTTCTTTGGAACACCTATTTCTTTTTTTAAAATTTTTTTATTTTATACTGGTTTACTTACAAAGTACATTGTTTTTCACACTGGATTTTTCCCATTTTATTTACCTACCTCTCCCTCTACCCATCAAATTATGTAATAATATGATTACCCCCTTGCCCATCCCCACTCCTCTGTTCCTCTCCTCCTCTCCATGGATCCCCAAACACTTTTTACTAGTTATCTTTCTATTCCTACAAGAACGGTCTTATACGGTATTTGCCCTTATGGGACAGAGTTGGTGGAGTAAGTATATTTTGATTTATGTACAGGTCACATGAACATAATGAAGTGTTCTAGAATTTCCATCCTTCTCAATGTTAGTTATAATATTGTATGGTCTATATAGTTGAATATGAAGTTCCTTCATTTGCTGAAAGTTTTCAAAATACATATCATTATAATAGGCTCTACTTTGAGGAGGTAATTTTTTCAAGTTACTTTTTGAGTACTTCCCAACTGAAGGCCTCTTCTAGAAGTATATCTGATAATGTTTCACTATTGTTTATAGACTTTATTTTTTAAGGGGCTATTATTTCAGAAGTGAATGGCCAGGCCTGCTTCCTAGTCTGTCTTAGTTTAGAAGATCTGTTGAAACCTGCTTACCATGAGTGTTCCTTCTGGTATTAAAATACTAGTGACATAGTTTCCAACATCATAACAACATGCAAGCCACCACCACCAATAGACAAACTAACATGTAAGTGGTGGATAAATAAATGATTCATATTGAAGAGGACTAGTTTTATTCTGGTGATGAGTGGTCCAATGGTGAGAATTTTGTTCTCTTTACAATGAGTTGCAATCTATATTGAAGGATACAGTCCTTGATTTTCTGAAGTAGCGCTTCAAGTTCATCTCACTTTCAGAAAGCAAGGTTTTATCATCATTATAGCGAAGGTTACTGATGAGTCTTCCTCCAATCTTTATGTCGCACTCCTCCTCAAAGAGTCAAGCTTCTCAAAAAATTTATTTAGTATACCTAGGTATACTTTGAAGAAAATGGCAAAAAATAAGGCTCCAGGAATAGATGGTATACCAATTGACATATTGCAGTTAACAAATGCTGCCATGGACGTGCT
>NW_006400008.1:2108329-2110892 GCF_000299155.1 Elephantulus edwardii
AAATCCCTTATTGTGGGGGTAAGCATTAGTTAAAGTGTTGACCCCCCTCTTAGCCCAGTGCCTTGACCCACTTACTTCCCAGCTCCGCCCTCCACCAGGAATTATTGAAATTGTCAACAACAGCATCTTACTTGGATAGATAAGCAATATATTTGGTACTAGCCGTCTGATCAGGAGATATATTGCATTGGGAAAGTCTGCAGTCAAGGACTTATCCAAATTACTGCAGAACAATGATGTCAATTTGAGGACTAAGATGTCCTTAATTTAGGCCATGGTCTTTTCAATCACTTGCTTTGTGTTTAAGAGTTGAACAACGACTAAGGATGACAGAAGAAAATCAATGCCTTGAATTGTAGTGTTGGAGAAGAATGCTGAATGTCCCATGGACTATAGAAAGAACAGATATGTCTTAGAGAAGATGCAGCTAGAGTGCTCCTTGGAGGGAAAGAAGAAAAGATTTCATCTCCCATATTTTGGGCATATTTATAGTAGAGGCAATTTCTTGAAGGAGGACTATAATTGGAAAGGTGGAAGAATGGTGAAAAAGAGAAAGACTTTCAACCAGATGGACTAACACAGTGACTGCAGTAATGGGCTCAAATGTGTAAGAGGTTGTGAGGATGGCACAGAATAGGACAAACTTCAGACATCCTGTTTCACAGGGTCACTGTGATTCATTCTTGACTCTCTGGCACCTAACAATGACAATAGCTTAATTCTACATTGAATTGATGCTTGGTTGTTAGTCACCATTGAATAAATTTCAACTCTTGATGACGTCACATGTACAGAGTAGAACTGTTCAACAGGATTTCCAAGATTATAAACTTTTGGAAGCAAATTACCTGATGTTTCTTCAGATGAGGTTTTGGGTAATTCAAAGCATCAGTATTTCAGTTAGTGGTTGGGATGTGTAAAGTTGAGGGTTCAAAATGGTTTTCTTCACCAATGAATAATAAAATTCAGTGTTATGTAGATGGATAGGAATGTTAGTGTATCCATAAGGAGATTAGCTAGGCTCATCATTAAATTGAGCAGATCCATCAGCAGAAGGAGGATCTTCCATACCAGGAAAAGAGCAAGCAAGAGGGCCTATGGAAACAGCAGCCTTAGCATCCCTAGCAAAGAACCAGAGATCTGACCTGAGACAGAACCAGTGACCTGACTGACATGAGATGAGACCTTGGGATTAATACAACGTTGGCAGTGAAGCTACGAGCCTTTGCCCAAGTTTGTTGGACAACTATGGATGAGAGACCATAATTCACAGGACTGAGAAATTTGTAACACTGGCCTAAAGCCACGAAGTTCAAGGTTGAGGTGACGATGAGCACGTTTCGGAAACTGTTCTGACTGTATTCTGCTGTTGTTGTTCTTAGATGACTCATAGCGACCCTACGAACAAAATACCTGAACACTTGTATAACTTTTATTGTATCTCTAAGTTCATAGAGATTTTGGAGGCAAACTATCTAGGAAATAGATGCCACTCCTGCTTCTATCACATTTGTCACAGTGTTTAGCATCACAGCAACCATGAGAAAAGGTAAGTTGTGGTTGCTATATTCTGCTACTAATCTGAATTACAACCTTTTGACATTCCCTAAATGGTTCTGTGTAGTCTGTGAGCAATCACATCAGATTTTGGACCCAGTGAAACAGTAAGAGGGGTGCTGGGATCTTGTGTCATTGATGTTTTTGAAGGGGACAGTTACCCCTTGTGAAGCTGGCAAAGGCCAGATATGGCCATCCTTATGTGGATTTTGCTCTTTTTATGGTAGCTGAGAGCTTAATTGTTTGCATCACTCAGGAATTAATTGTGCATTGATACTATAGGAAAAAATAGGATCATAGATTAAAATAAATCACTTTCCATATTATAGTGAGAACAAAATTATAGTTTTGTTTGGTTTTAAAAATTTTTTTTAAATTGTATACTGGTTTACATAAAAAGTTCATATACACTGTTTTTCACACAGAATCTTTCCTCCTTCCTTTACTCATCCCTCACTTTACTCATCAAACTCTATGACCTGTGCAAACTATGATTAAGCCCCACCCCCCCATTTAAGTGTTCTACCTGCAAATGAGTGCATTCAAAGTGATGAGAATGTGCCTATCTACTTTGTGATTTATTTTTCTCTAATATAATTTTAACATACTGCAGCGCTTGCTGCAGAGGGTCAAGAACTTCAGCCTTCAATATGGATTGAGGCTCAATATAAAGAAGACAAAGATTCTCACCACTGGACTAATTGGCAGTATCAGAATGGGTGGTGAAGAGATTGAGATTGTTCACAACTCTAGTTTGCTTGGCTCCACAGTAAACACTCTTGGCACAAGCAACCAGGAAATTAAAAGACATATTGGGATGGGAATGTCTGCTCTTAGGGACTTCTCCAAAATACTGAAGAGTAATGGTGCCACTCTGGAGATTAAGGTGCAGCTGATACAGGCCATGGCTTTTGTAATAACTTGTTATGCGTCAGAGAGTTGGACAATGACTAGGGAGGACAGAAGGAGAATTGATGCCTTTGAGCTGTGGTGCTGGAGAAGAGTA
>NW_006400008.1:2110992-2134300 GCF_000299155.1 Elephantulus edwardii
CATCTGATACAGGCCATGGTCTTTGCTATCATTTGTTATGCAGAGAGTTGGACAATGACTAGGGAGGACAGAAGGAGAATTGATGCCTTTGAGCTGTGGTGCTGGAGAAGAGTACTGAGGGTACCATGGACTGCTAGGAAAACAAATAGATTCATCCTGGAGAGGTTTAAACCAGGCTGCCCATTAGAGGCAAGGATTCTGAGGCTTCCTCTGACATACTTTGGACACGTTGTAAGGAGGGACCAGTCCTTGGCAAGGGACATCATGCTTGGGAGGATGGAGGGACAGCGCGGGAGGGAAAGACCCTCTATGAGGTGGATTGATTCAGTGACTGAGGTAATCGAGATGGGTGTGTCAGAGACAGTATGATTGGCACAGGATAGAGCAGGGTTTAGTGTTGTACATAGGGTCACTATGAGTCAAAAGCAAGTCAATGGCACAAAAGAACAACAAAAACATAGTTAAGCAGATAAATTATATGACAAGTTTTATAAACAGAGGAGCAAAGAGTAACAATTATGCCTTCAGTGATCTGGCCATAAAAGGTATTCATGTTCAAAGACTTTCTTTAAATAGGTAACATGAGATATTAGTGTTTCTGCAAATATTAATGTGTTTTTAAAGCACGAACTCAAAATTCTCTGCCACAGTTCTGATAAAGAAATGAGGTTTAAGTCTTCATCCTGGATTCTGTGCAAGTTTGTGTCTACTTTAATTTATAATATAGTGCTGTGATGATAGTTGTGTGATTATTGATACTGCATCATCAAAGGTAATATAAGCTTCTGTTTGCTGAAATGCTTACACTTGACATTCTCAAACACTAGATATGAAGTCTGGCAACCCTGAAGTTACCACTGAGGAATCCAGATACTTGAAGAGGTCTTGGCAGCACTATGGTTGGTAGTTTTAGCCTTTGAATCACCTATCCCGGGCAGATGAGTCCAATACCCAACCAGTATCTGAGCATTGAGGTCTCCAATAGTCAAGAAGATAAACCAACAATCTCTGTGGAATCCTATCTGAATTTCTGACCCACAGAATGTCTGAACATAATCAAAGTTTTGTTCTTGTTACAAATCACTGAACAATAATAACCAACAAAGATCACCAAAGACCCAGGATGACTAAGATCATAATTACTAAGGTCATTATAATAATAACTCAAATTATTTGAGTTGAGTTCTTTGCTTAGTTAGCTTCTTGACAAGAGACATTCAAGGATACTTGATGTAAGCAATATGAAAAGAGACTTGATCATGGAGTGGAAATGACTATGGATAAAACCAAATGAAACAAAAAGATAAGATCATTTAGAAAATAAGCTAGAATATTGAATTGAGTCTGTTTTTCATACATGATGAACTTTGAGAGCTTTCTACTTCTGAATTGATCTATGTATTTCTTCTTTACAGTTCCTAATATACTTGATTCTGTACTCTTCATTTTTGTCCATATCTTAACTATTGGCCTAAAACCATTAGTAATTAGAAGTCAACCTTTCTTACTGTCAATAAAAATCTAAGACTAATTCTATTTTATTTCATCTTATCTTTTACTCAAGTGGATAAACCTTCATAAAACTTGTCTATTCTCTCAAACCATCAAATTCATAACAAACAAGTCATCATTTTTCTCCAATAAACATGTCCATTCTATTTCCATTAGAGGGATCAAGTGGAAGTAACCATTCATGGTAGACAAGTATTTCCCACAATGTAGAATATTTATTCTACAGACTTTTACATTAGACATGATATAAAGCATTCAGCTTCACTTCATTAACATTTGCTTCATTATTTCACTGGAGGATGAAATAGAATTAATAGAAGATAATTATATTACTGGCTTTGGAGCTTTAAAGAAAGAAGGAGAAAAATAAAGAAATCAGTATTACATTTGCTCTTTCCTAATCCCCTAACTCTTCTCAGGACTTTTACAAAGATAATTGCTTGTAATTCAGAAAGTTCATGAGTTAATTTACTTAAGACCCTAGAAACACACACATAAGCCCTAAGGAAGACCTAGGGACACCATCTGTAATCTTTTCCCTAACAGGATTATGTAAGAGAAGATAATTATAAAGATGCTGTACTGAAATGAACGGAAAGCTTTTTCTTTTTTAGTTCATCTAGATCTACGCATAGTAGAAGTAAAATAACATATATCTCAATATTGGAAATAAGTAATGTATGCTACTATCTTTTGTTAGAAAAGTAGTAAGTTTGTGAGTTTTTTAAAAAAATTTTTAATAAAATCCAATTTTATGAATCACCTGTGTTGTTTATTGGACTTTTTTCTCTAAGTAACTACTATAAAAGCTTAGATAGATAGATAGATAGATAGATAGATATAAACATATCTAGAGATATAAGAATTTATATATTATGGGTTTGGAGATTTATGTATTCAGGATTTTGAAATTTTCTATATATTTTCTTCTTTAAATTTTATCTACTTAACAATATGTCATATTTATTTATTTATTTATTTATTCTGAACAAATGTACAACTATATCATTATCTAGTCTCCCATTGTATAACTGATGTTTTGTCACCAGTACCCAGTAAATGGACATTTATATTGCTACCAGGAGATTCTCCCACTCTTATAAAATTACAGTGAATATTCTTAAACTTCTATGTTTCCATATTTTGAGAAGATAAATTACTATTACTAGAATTCCTCGATTGCGTATTCCTTGGTGTATGCATTTAAAAATTATGTTCGGTTTTAAGGCCATGAATATAAGTTAATTTTATTCTATGTTAATTTAATAGCTAAAAGACAAATTCATTTTATTTTAAATAAGATAGAAATTATCAAATGTAAGGAAACTGAAAATGAATTTTTCCTTTTCTCTAAAACAAAGTGAAGTATTTTGCTTAAATACTTCACATAAAAGCTTGGCATGAACAATTGCCAAATGAATTTACATTTTGAATGGTGCTACATGTTTACATATATCACAAACTCCAAAGGATAAATATCTGTAAAACTGTGTAGAAAAGGAGTGTTCTGTAAGAGTTAAGTATTTGACGGTTTATAACAAAAATCATCTCATCTCTGTGGATGAAAACTTGCAATGTTAAATCAGACTGCTAGCAATACTCGGCAAATGGAACACAACACAAAATAGGTGTGATTGCATACAAAACAGTGTGGAGACGTGTAGCTCCACCTGCTCAGACATTCAAAAGCCTTTTCATGGTTGTCTTCTACCATAAATTGTCTTGGACATGCCTAGTCATGAATGCATTAAATAGACACGCCTTTCAGCCAAAATAAACTGCATCTCAACAAAAAAATACAAAGCCAAAGCCCGCAGTAGGTCTATTTCTATGTTGTTCTGTTTCAAGTCACACACACACACACACACACCCCCTCTTGAGTTCTCTGCATGTCTTCTCTCCTTTTCTCTTTCTTCATGTAGAGATAGAAATTTCAAATTTTCACTGAGAAAAGTTTGTAACTATGTGTTTAAATGTTACTATTTAATACCACCCTCCTTTGGAGCTTTGGTCTCACTGCCATAATTGCTAAATAGAATGGCACAGGCAGTCAGTGATGGCTCCCTTGTCAATCTCAGTGGGCATGAGCAGTCGCTGGAGCTTGCAGTATCAGTTGCTAGGCAACCTGTTCATCTGCTGAGCCTGATATTTCAATTCAGCAGCAGTAAACTTCTGCTATGTTACAGCCTTTCAGAACTACCTTCATTACATAATATCTACTATTATGATAAAGGAGCTCCAAATGTTGAGGGGTATGAGGGTAGCAAGGAAAATCAGTGCAGCTGTGACACTGAGATAATGTCAAATTAAACTTTCTACAGATAAAAATGTATCAAATAATGACATATTTAACATTCAGTACTTACTGGCAGAGAGCCGAAAAAAAACACCATGCTGGAGGTATTTACCTGATATTAAATCAAGTCTTGTTATTATTCTAGGAAAGTTTCTAACTGCCACTATAATGAAAGTAAAACAGCAATGGCCTAGAGAAAGCAGGGGGATATTAATGTTCTGAATATAATCAGAGAAGCTGGTATATCCAACCAAGTATTTGTGCAAAGGACAATTTATTAAAACAGATTTTTATGGAACTAATCTAAGCCTGAATAGCAGCAAGTATGTATTTTAGGTTGCTAACCTTTCTAAACCATTTTCCTTACTATGTTAGTCTGAGACACTATGGCATTGGTTGGAAATTATTTCAAATAATCCATTTTTTATCCTTGAGTATATATTAAAAGATGCAAATAATCCTTGTAATTAAATGGCTCAAATCACAATACCATTCAATTTTCCAAACTGTGTCCAAATTTAGCCTATTTCTAAAATGGTGTCGTTATGTGCTCTCCAGTCATCTACAACTCATAGTGACTCTATGACCAATAGCTCTGAACTGTACCCAACCATGTGTCAATCTCACTGACTCTGATACACTCGTCCCCATTACCACAATCACTGTAACAATCCATCTCATGCAGGCTCTTTCTCTCCTGCTCTGTTCCTCCACTCTTCTAAGCATGATGTCCTCTTGGAATCATTCTCAAAGTATGTGAGACAAAGTTCCAAAATCCTTGCTTCCAAGGACCAACTTAGTTTTTTTATCTTCTCTCAGACAACCTGTTGGTTCTCTTGGCAGTCCATGGCATGTTCAATACTCTTCACCGCCATGACATTTCAAAGGCATCAATTCTTCTTCTGTCATCCTCAGTTATTATTCAGCTCTCTGATACATAGCAAGCAATTGTGAAGACCATGGTCTGGATCAAGCACAGCCTAGTCTTAGAATGGCATGATTGTTCTTCAGCATTCTGGTGTAGTCCCTGACAGACTATTTCCCCAATGCAATGCATCTTTTGATTTCCTGATTGCTGGTGGCAAAAGTGGTGATTGTGGATTCAAGCAAGCTGAAATTGTTAGCAATTGCAATCTCTTCTCCATTCAACATGATGCTGTCAACTGGCCTGGTGGTAAGAATCTTTGTTTTCTTGATGTTGAGATGCAATCCATAATGAATACTGCCATCCTTGACCTTTTGAAACAAACCCTCCAGGTCCTCCTCAGTTTTGTCAAGCAAGGTTGTGTCACCTGCATAACACAGGTAGTTGAGTCTTCCTTCAATTCAGATGCACATTCAGCCTCCTGAATGATCTGCTCTGCATAAAGAAGGAAAATGTATGGACAAAGGGCATCCCTAATGCACTACTTTCTTGATTTTGGATCATGCAATGTTTCCTTGCTATGCTTAGATTACTTTTTTCTGGTCTAAGTATTCCCATTCTTCTCAATGTTAGCCACAATTTGCTGTAATACACACTGTTAAATGTCTTTGTATAGTCAATAAAACACAAGTAGACATTCTTCTGGTACTCTTTGTTTTCAGCAAGAATCCATGTGACATTGGCAATGATTTTGCTTGCAGGTTATATTGTTCAATAATTTTCATACTCTGTTTGTTTTTAGGGTTTTTTTCCCTTTTCCTTTCCCCCCATACTGTTGGATCACTATTTTTTTAAAATGAGAATAAATATGGATCTCTTTCAGTCAGTTGACCAGGTAGTTGTCCTCCAAATTTCTTGGCACAATATGGTAAGCATGTCCAGAGCTGCACCTGTTTGTTGAAATATGTATTGGTATTCCATTAATTCCTGAGGTCTTACTTTTTGCCAATTCCTTCAGAGCAGCTTGAACTTCCTCCCACATCACCATTGCCTCTTGATCATATGTTGTTTCTTGAAACTCTTCTGTGTCAGCCAATTATTTTTGGCATAGCGTTTCCATGTATTCCTTTCATCTTCTTTGGATGCTTCCTGTATCATTCAAATTCTGCCCAAGGAGTATCTAAGTATTGCAACTGGAGGCTTGGATTTGTTCTTCATTCCTCAGCTGGAGAAATGTTGAGAGAGTGTGCCTCTCTTGGTTTTCTTTTTTTTAAACTCTGGCTATTTTTATATTTCATTATAATATGTTGCTTAGTCTTTATGAGCTGCCTTGAAATCTTCTTTTAAATTTAAAAAAAAATTTTTTTTTGTGTGTGTATGTACTGTCAAATCGGATCTGACTGGTACAGGAGGAGATTGTCCCTCCTTCTCCAGCAGAGCCCCTGGTGGATTTGAACCACGCACCTCTGGTTGCAGTGCAGCTTCCTCCGATTAGGCCACCAGAGCTCCCTTAAAATATTTTTTTAAAAAGAAAATTTAATTTTATACTGGTTTGCTTACAAAGTTAGTAAACATTGTTTTTCAGACTGGCTAGTCCCCGTTTCCTTCACCCTCCCTCTACCTATCAAATTGTGCAGCCCTATGATTACCCCTTATCCTCAACCATCTGCTCCTACCTTCCCCCGCTTGTATCCTAATGTTGTTGTTGTTGTTGTGTGCCGTCGAGTCGTCTGTGACTCATAGTGACCCTATGTACAACAGCCCTAAACTCTGCCCTATCCTGTGCCAATCTCAACATATCTGACACACCCATCCCGATTACCCCAGTCACTGAACCAATTCATCTCATCGAGGGTCTTCCTCTCCTGCGCTGTCCCTCTGCCCTCCCAAGCATGGTATCCCTCTCCAAGGACTGGTCCCTCCTTGCAACATGTCTAAAGTATGTCAGATGAAGCTTCAGAATCCTTGCCTCCAAGGAGCAGTCCAGCTTCACCCTCTCCAGGACAAACCTGTTTGTTTTCTTAGTAGTCTATGGTATATCCAATACTCTTCTCCAACACCACAGCTCAAAGGCATCAATTCTCCTTCTATGATCCTTAGTCATTGTCCAGCTCTCCGATATATAGCAAATTATTACAAAGACCATGGTGAGAGTCTTTGCTTTCTTGATATTGAGCCTCATATAAGTTTTATTATTATTTATTTTTCCAATAATAGTCCTATATAGTATATTTTTTCTTATGGGACTGAGTTCACTTAGCATAATGCTTTCCAGTTCTTCCCAAGTTACTGATTTTCAAAATCATTGCTCCTGCATGCAATGTCGTATTTCATCATGTGAATGTATCACAATTTCTCAATCTATTTAATTGTGGTTGGACATCTGGGCTGTTTCCAAGTTCTTGTGATGGTGAATAATCCTGCTATGAACATTGGTGTACAAATCTTTGTGTTTCAGTTCTAATTTACTCTGTGTATATTGCAAGTAGAGAAATAGCTGATTTATATGGAATTTTTATATTCAGCTTTTTGAAGAAATGCCAAACTGTCTTCCAGAGTGGTTGTACCAGTGGAATAGCTGGGTCATATTGAATTTTTATATTCAGCTTTTTGAGGAAATGCTAAACTGTCAGTAATTTTGAGTATTTCTTCATGTGTCTATTAGCCACCCAAATATCTTCTTCTGTGAAAAGTCTTGCCATGTCTGTTGCCCATTTTGTAGTTGTGCTGTTTTTATTATTTGTAGTTGTCTTTTTCTTGTGGAAGCCCTGTAGGATTCTGTAAACTTTTAAAATGAGACCCTTGTCTGAAATGGTATTACCAAATATTTTTTTTCCAGTAAGTAGGTTTTCTTTTCACTCTGTTGGAAAATGGAGGGGTTTTTGTTGTTTTTTTGTTGTTGTTGGATTTTTTTTGTTTTTTATTATACTGGTTTATTTACAAAGTTCAAGTACATTGTTTTTCACATGGGAACTTTCCCATTGCCTTCACCACCACCTCTTGACCCATCAAACTGTATGACCCTATGATTAACACCCCCCACCTTGCTTCCACTCCTCTGCTTCTACCCTTCCTCCCCCTAAGATCCTCATACTCATTCTACAATGTTGGCTTTATACAGTATTTGTCCTTACTTAGTTCACGCAGCATAATGCTTTCCAGTCCTTTCCGAGTTAGGTAATAATTTACAAAATCATTGTTCCTGTGTGCTATGTAGTATTCCATTATGTTGAATGTGGCATAATCCCTCAATGCACTCAATTTTGATTTGGCATTTGGGCTGTTTCCATGTTCTTGCAATGGTTAATAATGCTGCTACGAACGTTGGTGTACAAATCTCCATTTGTGCCTCAGTTCTCATTTTCTCAGGGTATATTCCAAGCAGTGAAATAGCTGGGTCATGTGGAATTTCTATGTCCAACTTTTTGAGGAAATGCCAAACTACCTTCCAGAATGGTTGTACCATTGTACAATCCCACCAACATTGTGTAAGAAGTTCTAGAGTTTCTATCTTGCCACATCCTCTCCAATATTTATTACTTGCTGTTCTGTTAAACTTTGCCACTGCTACTGGAGTGAGATGGTATCTCATTGTGGTTTTTATTTACATCTCTCTTATTATCAGTGATTTTGAGCATTTCTTCATGTGTCTGTTGGTCATTCAAATAGCTCCTTCTATGAGAATTCTTTCTATGTCTTTTGCCCATTTTCCTCAAAATCTATTTTACAGTGGTAGTAACCAAAACAGTATGGTACTGGTTCAATGACAGGGACATAGACCAGTGGAACAGAATAGAGAACCCAGAAATAGACCCAGCTATCTACGGTCAACTGATATGCAACAAGGAAATAAAACTTATCAAATGGGGAAATAACCACTTCTTTAACAAATGGTGCTAGCAAAACTGGACTACTACCTACAGAAAGCTGAAACAGGATATACATCTTACATCATGCACAAAAATCTACTCAAGGTGGATCAGAGACACGAGAGTAAAGGAATAAACCATAAAGTTCATAAGAGACAAACTTGGATCAAACTTAGAAGGCTTAGTCTATGGTATAAAGAGACTGTCAAATACAACCAGAAATACATAAACTTAAGAGGATAAAATTGATGAATGGAACCTTCTAAAGATTAAATCCCTGTGCACATAAAAAACTTTTCCAACAGGGTGAAAAGAAAACCTGCTAACCAGGAACAAACATTTGGCAATATAATCTCAGACAAGAGTCTCATAATGAACGTTTACAGACTGCTCCTGGGCCTCCACAAAAAAAAAAAAAAACTGATAACACAAATACAAAATGGGAAAATGGTTTTGATGTGTACAGGGATATAATCTTTAGAAAATCCCATTAATTGATTTTATCTTCTCCTAGTTCTATATTTCTGTCTGTATTTGTCAGCCTTCTTATACCATGAGCTAGGCCTTTTAAACTTGGTCCCATTTTGTCTCTCATAATCTTATGGTTTTGAGCTTTCCCCCTAATCTTCTATTCAGCTCCTTTGTGTCCTCATATCTTCCCTTTGCATTGGCTTCTTGACATTCTAGTGCTGTATTCAGAATCTCTTCTGAAATCCATTTCAGTCTTTTCTTCTCTCACGTTGTAATGACCTTTTTCATTCTTCCTGGATAATATTCTTGATAGTCTCCCACAGCTCATCTGAGCTTCAATTTTTAATGTTGAAAGCATAAAATCTATTCTTGAGATGGTTTTTAAATTCATGTGGGATAGACTTAAGGCCTAATTTTTATTCTCGTGGCTTTGTCTTAATTTGCCTCAATTTGAACTTGTGCCTTAGTAATTGATGATCTGTTCTGTAGTCAGCAATACAGTACCAAAACAAACAAACAACCCTCAAGTAAATGTGTCTTGAACAAAATGGAAGGTTATTATCTCTGTCATATTTTTAAGCCCAAGATTGATATGATTAAGTTCCAATGTGCTCAAAGTTTTTTTCTGTTTTTGCTTTGTTATCTTGAACATATAGTTTTCATTACACAGTCTAAAACAGCTTCTCCAGTTCCTACCATTGCAACCTGTTTCAGAAGCAGAGAAAGCAAGAGCATACACACATCTTCCCTTCTTGGAGTGACTTGAAATTACATGTATCTCTTCTGCTCACATCATATTGTATAGAACTACCTCCAAGAGAAATTGAGAAATATTATTTTAGTTCCAATATGATATGTCCAGATAAAACTCAGAGTAGCTATTGATAAAAGGAAAATGAAGGAATGGGGAGGGAACTACCTTACTTTCTTTTCCATAAAGAGGAACAAATCCAATTTTTACTAGTGTTAAGAAGGGAAAATAATAAAATGATCTAGAACTGTACAATTAAGATTCTTTTGTCAGTTATAAAACTGAGCATAGCTTAAAAAGGCTCATGTTCACTCTTTTAGTTCACTTGTTTATGAAACTATCCAGGCCCTGAATAGAATGAACTTAAAAGTCAAAAAGTCTTTGGAGAGAAGATGATAGATGTTCATGATCTGAATAACAGTGATGATATTACCTGTTTGTTTTGCAAAGCTTAATCAATTATATACTTTATTACTGTTAAGTGCCACTGAATTGAGTACAACTCATAGAGACGCTATGAACAACAGTATGAACCTTCTCCTATCCTGTGACAATCTCACAATCTCTTACACACTCAAACTTTTTTCTGCAATCACTGTGTCAATCCACCTGTTTGAGAATATTCTCATTCTGCATCCCTCTGTCTTTGGCAACAACCCTGAAATATGTGAGAAGAAGTTTTGCCATTCTTGCTTCCAAAGATCACTCTAGTTGTACCTTCTCCAAGACTTAGCTCTTTATTCTCAGTACTGTTGTCCAACACCACAGCTCAAAGGCATTAATTTTTCCTCTTTCCTTCTTATTAATTGTCCAGCTCTCAGTAGGATAGCAAGTGATTTAAACAGTATGATCTGAATTATGTGCATTTAGTCCTCAAAGTACATACTTTCCCAGTGAAATACATCTCCTAATTTCCTGACTACTGGTTCTTCTGATTGTGGATCCAATTGAGAAAAAATCATTGACAGTTTCAACCTTTCTTCCTCTAGCCATTTCCTGTTCATTTAGTGGTGAGAATATTTTTCTTGAGTTTGAGATGCAATCCACATTGAAGACTGAATTTTTTTTATCTTCTGTAACAAGTACTTCAAGTCCTTCTTACTTTCAGCAAGCAAGGTAGTGCCATTTGCATAACATAACCTACTGATGAGTCTTCCTCCCATCCAGATGTCACATTCTTTTTCACAGAGTCTAGCTTTATTGTATACTTTAAATGGTTGCAATTTATTTTATGTCAATTATACCCCAGTAAAGTTGTTTTTGGATGTATGGTGTTTCCTTCTTTGTGCACTAGGTTGCTGTGAATTGGAGTTGATTTGATGCCACCTAACAAACAACATTGACATATCTATTTGTTTTCTTTTCTATCTTAAAGTAAGAAATGTGAGCTCAAAACATACTTAAATGAAAACCACATATTTCTCTAGAGAGTATGGCTGCCAAGATGGTTAAACTCAGACAATTCAGAGTAATGCTTTCTTCATATAGTTCTTTGATGAAACAGAAAGCTGGAAGACTGTCTCTTTGCTAGAACAACAGTATAAAGTATGTGAAAAAAATCCAGAATTATTTGTAGGAGGACTTTAGCTGAAAATTAATCACTGAGAACACTTGAGATGAATTAAATATGTTTAGTAATGTTCTGTTCATGATCTCTTTTGAGTTGGCAGTATCAGCTGTATGCTCAGCTCAAGATCAAGGAAACTGTGACGAAGTATAGGGAGAAAAGCTCTGGGTGAAAGACAAAAACATACAGATATCCTCTCTTTGGGAATAGTATTCAGAATATCCAGACAAATAAGCTAAAAACCTCATAGACCTCAAGTCAGAACCAACTCACTGTGTACTCTCCAATGAGTTTCCAGAGGCAAAATGACACAGGAGAAGACCCCTTAGAACTGCTGTTGGATTTGAACTGCTTGCTTTTGGGTTAGCAGTACAACTGCTTACCACTAGATTACCAGACCTCCTTACCAAACAGTAGAAGAGAAAGAAAAATCCAAAACAAATCCCAATGCCTTCCAGTCACTTCTGATTCACGACAAACCTTTCTAAGAGTTTCAGAGGCTGTAAAACAGAGACAGGAAAGATTGAAGAAGACTACCCAATTCTTTGCTGAAGAGCAACTGACGGATTCAAACCACTGACCTTTTGGTTAGCTGTCCTACAAGACAAGTACAAACTAACTACTCCACTTGGTGTAAAATGTGTTTTCTTTTTTTATGAAGATAAATAGTAGAAACGAGAAAAGCAGGGAGATCAAAAACCTTCCTGATAATAGTGACATACACTAAGAAGATAAATACAAAATTCTCAAACTCATTTTCAATGAGTCAGAACTGACTCATAGCTGACTTTCTAGCAGATTTTCAGAAGTTGTTAATTGTGCAGCAGGGGATTGCCTATCTTTCTCCCATGGAGCTGTTGGAAGAATCAATCTACAGAGAAGCACCAACTTTGTGTGGAGCAATTCAATTTTCTGTAAATTACACCACCAATTGTTTTTATGTGCCATTGAGTTGATTATCAGTTATTATCAGTTATTGTGACTCTATGAACAACAGGTCTGACCTTTGCCCTATCTTACATTACCCTTGGACTCTCCACCATGCTCAAGTACATGGTTATAGTCAGTCACTGTGTCAATCTATTTTGAGATTCTTTCTCTGTTTTTCCACCTTTTCCAGCAGGTCTTATTCCAAGGGTTGGCCTCTCTTGAAAACATGTCAAATAGAGACTTTGAGAGAGTTTTAAAATATTTCATTGTGTGCCAATATGGCATTTTCTTTATCCTTTCATCTCTCAGTAGACTATTCGTTGATATTAAATATTTACTGTTTCATTGTAAATATCTCCAGTTTTGGAGGGTCATCTGTGAAGATTTTCTATTCTGGAAGGTAAGTTATCTTTTTTGGTGAGGGTCAAGCCTGTGCTGTTTGGTTGGGGTTTTTTTTGTTCATAATTGGGTATGAGCTAATTATATTTGCTTAGTTTAGCTAACAATGAGCTGTGGGCTTGAATCAAGCAAGAAAGACCTGGTGGGTGGGCCTTGTATTTAAAAGAAAGTTGGGTATTAATTGTGTTTGGGATGAATGTTCTTCTAAATAGTATAGCTCTGAACTGTCAATTTATTGTACTGAAATAACTTGGGGTTTCTGTGATGCTGAATGCTATACCACTGGTGTGTCAAATACCACAGTGGTTACTTACCCATTGTGGACAGTGCTTGGTGGAGCTCCCATATTGAGACAGGCTTGGAAGCAGGAGTGGCATCCACCTCCTAAACAACACACCTCTGGAAACTATGAATTTAGAGAAACAATGATAATTCTAGAACAGGGTTCAGGTATTTTTGTTCATAGGGTCATGATAAGTTGTGCTCAACTCCACAATACTTAACAGCAATAATATTGTAAAAATATAAATTCCAAATATGTTATATATTTTTGTATGTTTATTGTTAGGAGTTTTTCCCTCCCATTCATATTGTATTTCATATGATCATTCCCATACATTGTGTCTTATAAAATTAATTACTACTGATTTATGACCACTATTAATGCATCTTTTAATCTTTTCTGTTGGATCTTTCCTAATTTCTTCATCCCTCCCTTCCACCCATCAAGTTCAGACACAGTGATTTCCCACCATCCTCATCCTCATATGCCCTGCCCCTCCCCCTCCTTCTTTGGATACCTTTATGTATCTTACTGATTACTGGTTATTCTTCTGTTTTTATAAAAACGGTCTTCTGTAGTATTTGTCCTGGGCACTTCAAGGGCAGCAAGAAGCCGCTTCCAGACGGGAACAACAGGCTTCCTCCTTTGTCATTCAGGGACTGTGGGGGGAAAAGAAGGGTGCTTAACAAAACATTGTTATAGTCTGGGTAATTTAATAGTTACAACAGTCTAATATCTACTAATAAGAAAAGATTCCCACAATATCAAGAAAGTAAGAATCTACATTAGCCATCATGGGGGGGAAGGACCAAAACAACAAAAACCAAACACAAACCAAAAACCAAAATAACACTTTCATTTAAAAAGAAGACCAAATTCATATCCCAGATAGATAAAACTGGAAAAAAAAGTTGTTGTAAATTTATTTGATCAGCTACAAAGATAGAAATGTGAAAAAAAAAGAGATACAAATGTGGGAAGAAACAAGGAAGGAAATAAGAGAACGAAAACCTCAGAGACAGTAGCAATATATGGATAAGGAGAAACTTGAACAGATATGGATAAAAATACAAAAGATGGAAGAAAAAAATCATAGAATAGACAAAGATGTACAAGAAATTAAAAAATCAGCCCAAGACAGATAGGGTACAGATAATACAGTACTGGAAATAACAAAACAGCGTGAAAATGCAATCCAGAATTTTAAGACTGAAATGACAGAAGTGGTCAACATGCTGGCAGGACAAAAAATTAGAACAGAAGAGATGGAACAGACGGTCAGTGAGCTGGAAGACAAGAACCTCATTAGAAACATACTAGAAGAGAAATCAGAGATGAGATGTAAAGAAAATTAATAACAAATTGAGTAGTTTTAATTTTTTAATATCTTTGGCTTCCATTTTCTCCACAATGTGGTAATATATAAAAAAAAATCCGAAACCTCACAAATTAAAAAAAAGATGTTGTTGTTGATTGCCATTGAGTCGAGGCTGACTCATAGCGACTCTATGAACAAGAAGACCTAATGCCTTTTCATAACTATCATTGTTTCTCCAAGTTCATAGATTTTGTAGAGGCCTAGGGTTTAGAAAGTGTATGCCACTCCTGCTTGCCAACATGTTTTACAACTGGGAGCTCCATCAAATGTTGTCCACAATAGGAAACCATTACGGTATTTGATATCATCATGGTACAAGGCTCAGAATCATAGCAAATTCAGGTTACTCATACAGCAAAAAAATATACATGGTGAATCATGAACATAATAAAATGGAAAGATACAATTCTTCTAGTAAACCAAAAGAATAGAGATTTTATGTTAAGGAGTGATTCATAAATGAAAATGAACGATATTGATCCTTTATTTTGCATCCTTTGTTAAAATACACACATCAGAAACACGGTAGACTATATTAGGTGACTTGTCCATAATCTCATCAAACTTTTTCAAATTTAAGCTTATATACTTTTCTTAGGACCTAAAAAATTTTGCCATCAGGAAAAAGAGTGAACTCAGGGTTGACATACTTTTCTTCTCAAAACAGTCTTAGATAGAGAATCCCTTACATGTGAATAAAAAAAAAATGAATGTGATGGCTTGTGAAACATGGCAAAGCCAAGCTGAACAAAAGTGGAATGTCTAAGTGGTAACAATGACCACAGTCTGGGAGAAAATAATAGTCTTACATAATTTCTGTCAATACATAAAAATACAAGATTTCATAACATTGATTAGATAAATTAAATCATGTAAAAATGGTGATTCATAATTTTCTTTTTCTACTTACCCTTGCTTTTGCTTTCCATGTTCTAAAAAAAGTCTCTAAATTCTTTATAAGCCAATATCCTCTTGGTGTTTTGTGATGCCTTTTGAATGGAAAATGTCATTTTCCTTTTAATAGTTACATTGGTTCAGTAGTGCATATTAAAACAGTTTGGTTTTGGACACTACATTCACTGTAGCCTGGAGGACATTCTCACACCCTCAATAGCACTTTCCTGATTAAGGAAAGCTGTTGAATTATAGATTAAAGTAGCACTTGTGCTTCTGTTGACAGACTGGAAAATCAGGGTTTGCAGCCTCCAACTTCTGCCATTTAGTAAATGAAAACACAACTAGAGAATATGCAACGTTCTGCAAGTTATCAATGCTGCCATGAAAAATTTAAGTGCTCAAGAAGTAAATACAGGCTTCAAATGCAAAAACAACTACTCTTTCTATTTAATAAAACCTTATCTCTATTACCTAAGTAAAGTTTTCAAGAAAGTTAAAGATATAAAGCAGTTAGTATTTCTTAAGCTGAAAGAACTGAAGAACAAATTCAAGCCTCAAGTTGTAATTCTTAAGGATGATTTGGGTAGAGTATTAAATGATCCAGGAGGTGTTAAAATAGGATGGAAGGAGTATACAGAGTCACTGTACCAAAAAGAATCGGCAGACACAGAAGAATTTCATGAAACAACATATAAGCAAGAGGCTGTGGTGAAGAAGGAAGTTCAAGGTGCTCTTAAAGAATGGGCAAAAACAAGGCCTCAGGAATCGACAGCATGCCAATTGACATATTTCAACAAATAGAAGCTACTCTGGATGTACTACAAAATCTGGAAAGCAATCACCTGGCCTGGATTGGAAGAGATCTATATTTGTTCCCATTCCAAAGAAAAGTGAGCAGACAGAGTGCAGAAATTATTGAGCAGTATCATATGGAAGGAAGATTCTGCTGAAAATTATCCAAAAATGACTAGAGCAGCGCATCAAAGAGAATTGCCAGATATGCAGGCCGGGTTTAGAAGAGGCTGTGGTACTAGAGATATTATAGCTAATGTTAGATGGAACTTGGCTGAAAGCAGAGAATACTACAGGAATGTCTGTCTTTGATTCATTGACTATGCAAAGACTCTTGACTGTGTGGATCATAACAAACTGTGGCTGACTCTGAGAAGAATGGGAATCCTAGAACATTTGATTGTGCTTATGTGAAACCTATACTTGGACCAGGAGGCAGTTGTCAGAACAGAGCAAGAAAACACTGCATGGTTCAAAAATCAGGAAAGGTATTCTATCTCTCCATACCTTTTCAATCTATATGCAAAACAGATCATCTGGGAGGCTGGGCTCTATGAGGAGAAGTGTGGCATCAGGATTGGAAAAAGACTTGTCAGCAACCTGTGTTATACAGACAACCCTGCTTGCTGAAACTGAAGAAGAACTGATGTGCTTATCAATATCAAGGACTGCAGCCTTCAATATGTATTGAAGCTCAACATCAAAAAAACAGTTCTCACACTGGGCCAATACGCAGCATCATGATAGATGGTAAAGACATTGAGATTGTTAACAGCTTCAGCTTGCTTGGTTCCACAGTCAACACTCTTGGTACCACAACCAGGAAATTAAAAGACAAATTGCATTGGGAAAGTCTGTTGTCAGGGGCCTCTGCAGAGTACTAAAAAAACAATGAAATCAGTCTGCATACTAAGGTGTGCCTGATCCAGGCCATAGTCTTTGCAATTACTTGCTGTGCATCAGAAAACTGGACAATGACTAGGGATAATAGAGAACTTATGCTTTTGAGCTATAGTGCTAGAGAAGAGTATTTAATATATCATGGTTGCCTAGAAAACAAACAGGTTCAACCTGGAGAGGGTAAAAACAGACTGCTCTTTGGTGGCAAGGATTCTCAGGCTTTCTGACATATTTTGGGCATGTTGCAAGGAGCAATCAATCCTTGGATAGGGATGTGATGTTTGGAAGGGTGGAGGGACAGCACAAAGGAGGAATATCCTGGATGCAATGGATTGATTCAATGACTCGGGTAATGAGGGTAGGTGAGTCTGAGACAGTAAAGTTGCCGCAGGATAGAGCAGGGTGAAGGGCTATTGTACTTGGGGTTTACAAGGAGTTGCAAGTAACTCAATGGCACATACCAACAATAGTCTCAAGCTCCCACACAGTCCTTATATAGGAATTGATGATTTTTCTAAAACCTGATGATGATTATCTTTAATTTGGGGGGCGTAAGTTCTTCTCCTCCCCTTGATTCACTGTTGCTATTCCCGTCAAACAGCTGTAAATTTGTGACAGAAAAAAGGTAATGACTATGGTTGGTGTTTTGTAAATTGTAAAATATAGAGTAAGTTTTACATTGATTAATTTGGGAGTCTTTCCCCACAAAGCTGCAGGATTTCAAGTATTTTAGAACAACGTTAAAATGTTACTGCAGGCTATTGTGGAACAAGCCAGAGGCAAATACTGCAGGTGGATGCCTTCTCTCTCCATCAAGTATCCTTGGCATTAAATTCAGCTACAGGGGTGATAATTACAATGAAGAGTGTATATGCATTTTAATAGAGTACTCTTGAAGAAATTCCTTCAATTCAAAACACTAAACCAAAATTATAGGCTAGGTTGATGCTTTAGAAATGTGTGCTAGACGTACCTCAATTAAACCGGAGAGATGCTCACTTAATATATCAACTGAAATTGTATATGTCTATAGGAAAACAGTGTATTCAACTAATTTTCAAATTATAGATCATATTTTGGCATCTCAATGTGACCATGTTCCTAAAATCCTGTGCTTTATTAATTGACATAAAATGCTAAAGAAATATTCATTTATTCATCAAATAACTAATGTAACATAAGCTGTGAAAATTAGGGGGCTTCAGAAAAGACAAATACAAATGTCAGCCATGAATCCTGGTAACCCCATACACAACAGAACAAAATGCTAGTTCTGCAACATTTCCATAATAGCTTGTGGCTCAGATTGTATGATTCATAAGGACTCACTGGTTGATTTTGAGATAAGATTTCCAGGCCTTTCGTCCTAGTCTGTTTTAGTCTAGAAACGCTATTAAAATCTTTGCAACAACATAGGAATACAAATCCTCTATTTACAAAGAAATGGTTAACTGTGAATGAGATGAGTTAACAGGGTTTCAAGTCAGGGTAGATTGCATGAAAGGCAAAAGTTCTGCTACTAATCCATCAGTGACCCTGCCCAGGGCATTTTATTAATTGTGTAAAGGCCAGTGAAAATGTCACAAATTTTACAGGGAAAAATAGCCAGAAGAAGGAAGGTATGATCAAACAAGATCTCAAAATAATACAGGTTAGTTCACCAAATGAAGTAATGCTGATAAGTACTAATTCATTAATCCATGATAAGGCAAAATTATCCTTAAATCACTCTCAAATCAATCTCATAAAATTTTAAATTTGTATATATGAGTGTTAAAGCACATTACATGTTTTTTAATGTGGCTTATTCAAAGCAATTATATTAGGATTCAATCAAAGTTAAATAATAATAAATAATAACAACACATTCAAAAATCTTTCATCTACTGTACCAAATTTGTCAACCAAAATTATTACATATTTTATTATCCAGACTATTAAAAGTGTCACTTTCATGAAATATTACAGGTTATAACATAAAAATAAGGAATTGCAAAACCTTTAGAAGTCATATACATTGTTCTACTCCTCGAGGCATCTAGGGATTTGGTGGATGTGCTCAATTACCCAGTAGAGGCACTGTAGGGAGCGCTCATACATTTTCTCCTTAATTTATAGGTCCCCGAGGACCAAGAAATCAAACATGGCTTTACTCTTCTTTGAAGCTGATAAGGCAAGAAAGATTGGTTTATTTTTTGGAGAGAATATCTCCTGTCCTTGTGGAACTGGAGCAAGGCTGTTGAAATAGCAAGAATTCCCTGATGACAGTTTTGTCTAGCTTTATGAATGTGGACCTTTCCGGATGGAATACACAGGAATCAAATTGACCACATCTGGAAAGAGTCAGTGGAGAAACTCAGCATCATCAATCAGAACAAGGCCCTAGGCTGACTGCAAAAAAGGAACAATTGCTCCCATGAAGGATTAGACTGAAGTTAAAAAAAAAAAAAGGAAAGCAAATCCATGAAAGCCAAAGTAAAACCTTGAGTATATACTCTTAGATTCAAGAGACCATCTGAGGGATAGATCTCAGGAGTAGATCTGAAACATCCTATAAATTGTTGTTGGGTATCATTGAGTTTGAACCGACTCATAGCTGATCTCCCAGTTCGTTATCAAAGACAGTTAATCACCTGGAAGGAGATTGCCCATCCTTCTCCCATGAAGCAGCTGGTGGATTTGAAACATGTGCCACTGAACAGCAGCACCATTCCTTAAAAGTAGGTTATAAAGAAAAAGGAAAAGAAAAAATTTTAAAAAGCCATTAAAAAACCATAAAATACATAAAAGCATGTCAGAAGAAGCAAATGGAAGAAACAATGAGACAAAAGAGCTGAAGAGATCATCCAAAGGGCTGCTCAAGAAGGAAAAGTATGATAATGAAATGTAGGAAAACTAAAAGGGTAAAAACGCACTTGACAATTGTAATGTCAAAGGATCCTATGGGAAGAATTGTGAACAGTGCATACAACTCAAAAGAAGATGGGAGGAACACATAGTGTCACTGTACTACCCCTCCAAAATAAAAAATAAAAAACGGTCCATGTTCAGTCAAATCAGATGGCAGAATATGATTAAGAACCAATGGTTTGAAGGAGGAAGTCCAAGCTGCACTGAAAGTATTGGCAAAATCTCAGCCCAAACCAACTCATGGCCAATGAATTGGATTTTCCAGAAAAGGGTTCACAGAAGCTACAAATAGCGAAGGAAGAGATTGCCCGTTTCTCTCCAGCAGAGAAGTTAGTGGATACTAACCTCAAGTGTTTGGGTTGGCAGTACAACTTCATACGTGGAGGCCACTAAAGCAGTACCAGAGGAGATATTTCAACAAATGACATGGTTTGTTTTTTTTTCACTGTAAAATTTTCTGAGTAAAGCCTGATTTTGCAAGATAATGTTTCTGGGAACCTTATATCCCACACAAACACACAGTAAAGAAGGCAGTCATTTTATAAACATTCTTTCATAGCGTGAAGACCAGTGCTAACTTGTCTATGCCAAGAAAATTGGAGGACTTTTACCTAAGCAACCAATTGGAAATGATACATATTTGTGTCTACAAAGAAAGAATACAGGAAGTATGTATCAGTCACAAAAAGACAAATACTGCATAGTGCCACTGTTGTAGAAAGGGACTGACATCAGGATTGGGGTAAGACTAAGAAAAACTGGATAAATTATGTATGTTGTTGTTATTATGTGCCATTGAGTCGCTTGAGACTCATAGCGACCCTATGTTCAGGAGCCTTAAACACCGTTCTATCCTGTGCCAACCTTGCTGTCCCAAACACATTCATTCCCACCACTCCACTCACAGAATCGATCAATCTCATAGAGGGTCTTCCTCTCCTGCGCCGTCCCTCCGCTCTCAAAAACATGATGTCCCTCTGCAAGGACCAGACCCTCCTTGCAACATGCCCAAAGTATGTCAGACAAAGCTTCAGAATCCTTGACTCCAAGGAGCATTCTGGCTTCACCCTCTCTAGGACAAACCTGTTTGTTTTCTTAGCAGTCCATGGTATATTCAACACTCTTCTCCAGCACCACAGCTCAAAGGCATCAATTCTCTTTCTATCAGCCCTATTCACTGTCCAACTCTCTGATGCATAGCACGTAATTGCAAAGACTATAGTCTGGATCAGGCGTACCTTAGTCTCCAGCTTGACATCGTTGTACTTCAGTACTCTTGAGAGGTCCCTCACAGCTGACATTCCCAATGCAATTCGTATCCTGACTTCCTGGCTGCTGTTACCAAGAGTGTTGACTGTGGAACCAAGTAAACTAAAACTGTTACCTATCTCAATCTCTTCACCATCCATACTGATGCTGCCAATTGGCCCAGTGATGAGAATCTTTGTTTTCCTGACACTGAGCCTCAATCCATATTGGAGGCTGCAGTCCTGAACCTTCTGCAGCAAGCACTTCAGGTTCACCTCAGTTTCAGTAAGCAGGGTTGTATCATCTGCATAACGCAGGTTGTTGATGACTCTTTACCAATCCTGATGCCACATTCCGCCTTGTACAGCCCAGCATCTCAGATGATCTGTCCTGCATACAGATTAAAAAGGTATGGAGACAAAATACATCCCTGATGGATCCCTTTCTTGATTTTGAGCCATCCAGTGTCTCCCTTATCTGTTCTGATGACTGCTTCTTGGTCCAAGTATAGGTTTCACATTAGCACAATCAAATGTTCTGGGATTCCCATTCTTCTCAGAGTCAGCCATTGCTTGATATGATCCACACAGTCAAAAGCCTTTGCATAGTCAATGAAGCAAAGATAGACATTCTTCTGGTATTCTCTGCTTTCTGCCAAGATCCATCTAACATTAGCTATAATATCTCTAGCACCACAACCTCTTCTAAATCCAGCCTGCACATTTGGCAGTTCTCTGTTGACATATTGTTGCAAACGTTTTTGGATAATTTTCAGCAGAATCTTGCTTGCATGTGATATCAATGCTATTGTTCGATAATTTCCACACTCTGTTGGGTTACCTTTCTTTGGAATGGGGACAAATACCGATCTCTTCCAGTCAGTTGGCCAGCTGGCTGTCCTCCAGATTTCCTGGCACGACTTAGTGAGCACATCCAGGGCAGCTTCTGTTTGTTGAAATAAATCAGTTGGTATACTGTTTTTGCCAATTCCTTCATAGCAACTTGAACTTCCTCCTTCATCATCACAAGCTCTTGCTCATATGTTATTTCATAAAATTTCTCTGTGTCAGCTAATTCCTTCTGATACAGTGACTCTGTGTACTCCTTCCATCTTTCTTTTGATACTCCCTGGATCATTCAACATTCTACCCAAACTACCTTTAAGTATTGCCACCCATACCTTGAAGGGGATGAAAAGGTGAGAAAAAATGAGGTTGGTTTCAAAATTTAAAAAGTCATTTCTAGATCTATCCTGAAATACAATGTGGTGAGTGCCTGGATAATATCCATAAGCACACAAGGAAGTTCAGTGAATACCACTGTCATTCAAATATATGCATCAACAACAAGAGCCAAAGGGGAGGAAATAGAAGATTTCGAACAACTTTTTCAGTCAGAAACTGATCAAACATGCAATCAGGATGCATTGATAATAATAGGCATCTGGAATGCAAAAGTTTGGAACAGGGGAAAAGGAGCAGTAGCTGGAAAACATGGGCTCGGTGAGAGAAATGAGGCTGGAGATAGAATGATAGAGTTCTGCACATTCAATGATTTATTCATTGCAAATACCTTTTATAAGAAACATAAACACAGGCTATACACATGGATCTCACCTGATGGGATGCATAGGAATCAAATAAATTACATTTGTGGAAAAAGACTCACTGCAGAAGCTCAGTAGTATCAGCAGTGAAAACCAGGCCAGGTGCTGCTTGTGGGACAGACCAGCAACTACTTATATGCAAGTTCAAGCTGAAGTTGAGGAAAATTAAATCAAGTCCACAGGAAGCAAGATTTGACCTTAAGTCTGTCCCACTCGAATTTCAAAACCATCTCAGGAACAGGTTTGAGGCCTTGAGCACCAATGAGCATAGACCAAATGAGCTCTAGGAGGATATCAAGAAAATCATCCATGAAGAATGAAAAAGATTCCAAAGGCTAAAGAAGAAGAAAATAGCAAAATGGATGTCAGATGAGACGTGGCTCTGGATGACAAAGCAAGATACTATAATGAGAGGGAGCTCTGGTGGCCTAGTGGCAAGACACTGCACTGCAGTCCCAGAGGTACGCAGTTCAAATCCACCAGATGCTCTGCTGGAGAAGGAGGGGGCAATCTCCTCCCGTACCAGTTAGATCTGATTTGACGGGATCTGATTCGATGGTACATGTAAAAATAATACAATAAAAATAAAAAAAAATTTAAAAAGATACTATAATAAAATGTACAGAGAGCTGGA
>NW_006400008.1:2137600-2148075 GCF_000299155.1 Elephantulus edwardii
TTGGAGGCAAGGATTCTGGGGCTTCGTCTGACATACTTTGGACATGTTGCCAGGAGGGACGGGTCCTTGGAGAGGGACATCATGCTTGGGAGGGTGAAGGGACATAGCAGGAGGGGAAGACCCTCTATGAGATGGATATATTCGGTGACTGGGGTAATTGGGATGGGTGTGTCAGAGGTAGTGCGGTTGGCGCAGGATAGAGCAGCGTTTAGGTCCATTGTGCATAGTGTCGCTATGAGTCGCTAACTACTCGATGGCACATACCAACACCAACAAAGTAGTACAAAGATAATTCAACAATTATTTGAGCAGTACATCTTTAGATAACTGCCAAAAAGTAAACCAGAGTCAGAAGAGGATGTGAATTGAGGAATATCACTGCTCACACTGCTCAAGGCAGATGTATGTTGGCTGAAAAACAGTTTTCTATGAAAAACAGCTGACCAAGACAAGGCATTTGACTCTACAGCTTACAATAAATCATGGATAACATTGTGAAGGATAGGTATTCAGAATATCTAGTTGTGGTTATGTAAAACCCTTACCTAGACCAAGAGGCAACAGTTTAAACAAAACAAGAACATATTATGTGGTTTGAAATCAGGCAATTTGTGACAAGCTGTTATACATATTTTGGGCCTGGCCCTCATGCGTAGTAAAGATTCAGCAAAAATGAGGAAGACCTTCAATGAAATGGCTTGATACAGTGACAACAATTGGCTCGAACATAAAAAATGTGAAGATAATGCAGAACTGGCAGTATTTCATTCTTTTCTAGAATAGATAGAGGTTTTGCGACCTATAACTGACTTAATGGCATCTAACAACAGGGAAGTTAAAATGTAAGTCTTTTTTGTATTCCTAGAGTCAACCAGCATTTTTTTTTACGTTCAAGAGTCTTGCCAGACAGCACAAATGCTATTTTAAAGGCATAAAGCATGTTGGTAGAGCTGCCATTAATCAACAGAATGAACAGACAGACAGTATAAGGCTGGCACAGTGGTCAGAGGCAAAAGCAGACACGGAATAGATAGATTGGATCACCGTATCCAAAAACAGTTCCTCTTTATGCTTACTGTCCAATATAATTTTAATAATGTCTCCTTCCACTCTCCAACGTTTTATATTGTTTGGAATAATTTACCTTTACACAGAAGAAATAAAGTTGCTGAGGCCTCAGTATTTACAGAAAACACATGTTCAAGAGCAAGAACATACCCACAGGACCTTGTTCTCACTGTAAATTTGAGGAAAGCCAGATTTTGCAGCATAATATTTTGGGGGACCTTATATACCACACATACACACAGAAAGAAGGCGAAAGAAGGAAGTTATTGTATAAGCATTTAATTGCATAAAGGCCAATGATATTCTGGACTCTCAATATATTGTTATTCATGAGAGAATATAAACTGTTGAAGGCAGGGACTATGTGTCCTCTGTTTATACTGAAACCCCATGGCCTAGAATAGTGCATGACACAAGACTAGTGATCAATAACACTTCTTGAATACATAAGCAAATGAACCGACTTATCACTTTCACCCTTTATGATTTGTCAGGAAACCACACTGCATATGAATATGATGTCAAAGGAAACCACATTTCATTTATAGTTATTGCTCTTTCATTGTAACAAACTGTACAACAGCACTGCAATACGCACCGTGCCCACAGGCTGTACTTAATTTCTACATAGCAAATGTATCAGGAGAAAATTGGAATTAATAACTAATATGGACTCCTCTATCTTTTTTATCAGAATCCACACACACATTTTTTCATAATAACTCATTGACTTTAAGCCAAAATCAGTTCATAGCTGACCCTCCAGCAAGTTTCCAAAGCTGTAAATTACACAGGAGGAGATGGAGTGTCTCTCTCTTACAGAGACAAAGAGGTGTGGCATTTAGGATGCTATGTAACTTCCTTTTGACTATCCTACCAGAGCTTTCTAGACATATATTGTTAGGTTGTAAGATACCATAAAGTTAGAACAAACCCATAAGTGGATCTCCACAGGGTTGTCAGAGGCAGTAACAGAGGAGGAGATTGTCCATCCTCTGTGGAGCAGCTGGTGGATTTGAACCAGGTACCATTGATTGGCAGCACAGCTCCTTACGAGTAGGTTATAAAGAAAAAGAACTTAGGTTATTCATAAGTACCAGACTGCATACATAAAACTGAAAAAAAAATTCATAGTGAGCAGACTCCCTCAGCAAAAGCTATCAAGGCAGAGTTGATGACTCCTTCGTGTGTACCCCATTTTGAACTATTATAGGAACGGGGCTTAAATGGGTTACTACTACCAGCACAGAATCGGGCAGCATTTTGTCACGTTGTGCACAGTATTGCTATGAGTGTTAGCTCACTTGGGAACATGTAACAGTCGTCTTCTGTCACCCTCTTCCTGCCAGGTAGGGCCACTTAAGTTGGCTGTAAGCTTATACTCTGCTTTTCCTACAGAGGCAAACCTGAGGAGGCAAAGAAAATCTCTTCCAACTTATTTTTTTTTATTTTCTACTAGTTTATTTACAAAATTTAAATACATTGTTTTCAAGAACAGGTTTTTTTCAATTTTTCTCATGCCCCCACCCATCAAATTGTACAACCCCATAATTAATCCCCCACCCCCTGCACATCCTCATCCCTCTGCTTCCAGCCTCTCCCACCCCTCTTGCATCCTTATACTCATTCTACAATAATGTGGGTTTTTTGGGGTTTTTTTTTGTGGGTTTTTTTTTTACAATAATGGTCTTATACAATATTTATCCTTGTGGGACTGAGTTAGTTCACTCAGCATAATGCTCTCCAATTATTCCCAAGTTAGATAATAATTTACAAAATCACTGCTCTTGCGCGCTGCATACATAGTATTCCATTATGTGAATGTATCATAATTTCTCAATCCATTCGTTTGTGGTTGGACATTTGGGCTGTTGCCATGTTCTTGCAATGAATAATGCTACTATGAACATTGGTGTACAAAACTTCATTTGTGCCTCAGTTCTCATTTTCTAAGGGTTTATTTCAAGTAATGGAATAGCTGGGTAATATGGGATTTCTATGTTCAGCTTTTTTGAGGAAGCGCCAAACTGCCTTCCAGAATCATTGTGCCATTTTATAATCCCACCAACAATGTATAAGATTTCCTTTTTCGCCACATCCTCTCCAACATTTATTACTTGCTTTTTAGTTAACCTTTGCCACTGTTACTGGAAGTGAAATGGTACAGCATTGTGGTTTTAATTTGCATCTCTCTTACTACCAGTGATTTGGAGCATTTTTCTTTATGTGTCTGCTTGCCATTCGAATATCTTCCTCTCTGAAAATTTTTTCCATGTCTTCTTCCCATTTTATAATTGGGTTATCAGTCTTTTTCTTGTGGAGGCCCAGGAATATTCTGTAAAATTTTATTATGAGACTCTTGTATGAGATGGTATTACCAAATGTTTGTTCCCACTCTGTAGGTTTTCTTATCACCCTGTTGGAAAAAGTTTTTGACGCACACATGGATTTAATCTTTAGAAGGTCCTATGCATCTATTTTATACTCTTCAGATTGTACATTTCTCGTTGTATTTGTCAGTCCCTTTATACCTCGGACTAGCACTTCTAAGTTTGATCCCAGTTTGTCTCTTATAAATGTTATGGTTTTGAACTTTACTCCCAGGTCTCTGATCCACCTTGAGTTGATTTTTGTGTATAGTGTGAGATGTGGATCCTGTTTCAGCTTTCTGCAGGTGGAAGTCCAGTTTTGCCAGCACCATTTGTTGAAGAGGTTATCCTTTTGCCATTTGATAAAGACACTCAGCAAAATTGGAATAGAAGGGAATTTCCTCAACATAGTGAAAAGTTTATATGCAAACCCAAAATCCAACATCATTCTCAATGGAGAAAGACAAAAAATTGTCCTTGCAAACAAGGACCAAGCAAGGATGCCCACTGCCACCACTTCTTTTCAATATTGCATCAGAAGTGCTTGCTAGGACACTACAACAAGAGGAGAAAATAAAAGGCATCCAGGTTGGCAAAGACACAGTTAAATAATCACTATTAGCAGATGATATGATAGTGTACACAGAAAACTCCAAAGGCTCGACAAAAAATTGATAGAGTTACGATTAAGTAGAGCAGCACGGTATGAGATCAGTATCCAAAAATAATGTTTCCTCTACAATAGCAAAGAGAACTCAGAGAAGGAAATGGAGAAAGCAATACTACTTACAATAGCCAACCACAAATTTAGATAATTGAGAGTGATTCTAAATAAAGATACAAAAGACATATACAAAGAAAACTTCACAACATTTCTGCAAGACACAATAAAAGCCTTAAAAAATTGGAAAAATGTGCCCTGTTCATGGATAGGAAGATACGATATTGTGAAAATGACAATCCTACCAAAAGCAATCTACATGTCCAATGCAAACCTAATCCAGATATCAAATTCATTTTTCAAAGAGATTGAAAGGGAAATTATCAAATTTATTTGGAGAGGCAAGAGACCCTGAATAAGCAAAATACTTCTGAGGAAAAAAAATGAGGTTGGAGAGATAGCACTTCTTGACCTCAAAACCTACAACAAAGCAGCAATAAATAAAACAGCATGGTACTGGTACAATGACAGGCACATAGATCAATGGAACAGAACTGAGAACCCAGAAATGGACCTAATATCTACAGTCAACTGATATTTCACAAGGAAATCAAAGTTCTTCCAACTCAGCCTGATTATTGTAGATTTTAACCTTGCTTATAAATATTCTACTGCATCATGCCCTCCCCGAGTTCCTTGGGGAATAGTGGGTGGACATGGGAAGCCCAGAACCGCATCTATTAAACCTTAATAACAAACATCAGAGTTCATGCAGTAGGACTGTGGGTTGTCCTAAGGCCTAAAGATGACAGCAGGGTGGTGACAAACTGTGATTGCCTGACCTGCTGCAAGGAGGTCCAACACTTGGTTTTTTTGCCACGTTAAATTTAAAAAGTTGAACGCACCCTTTATTCTAATGCTCCTTTTCTGCTTCTCTGGTGCTTTTTTGGTCTAATAACAATGAGCCTTCCAAATAGCTAATTTGCTGCAACAATACTTGTGTTGTTTTTTTTTTTAATCACAGCATAAAATGCAAAGACTCTGGCTGGCCCTTCCCCTGTGTTTAATCACTTGTTCATACTAACTCGGAGGCTGTTTTCCCAATTGGGGAAAGAAATCTGGTAACATAGTAAAATGTCTTAGAGATGGTCATTCATTTTTATTTACTAAGACTCAGGCTTATTGTCTCTGCAAATTGCAAAGCTGTGACCCTAACTCTTAAATGTAAAAGCGTTTCTTCTGAGAAAACTAATTCAGAAGAGGGAAATATGTAGCTCAGTTTATAATATTGTTTATTTTTTTTATTGTTTTTACCTCAACATAAGCCATTTTTCATTCACTTACACTATCTTTCCAGGTGTTTAAAAAAAAAAAGACTGAAAGATCACAGAAAAAAGACCGTCTTAACTACCCATGAAAGTGGATATAGTACCCAAATAAAGATCATGGTCAAGCTCAACAGGGTATATCCATGCCTTTTAAGTGCATCCCTTCTAAAAAAATCTCTACAAAGAGAAACCCTACATGTATAATATTTTTGCGTGATCTACCCCCCAAACACCGGAGCTGAAATCAGCATCCCAATGTAGATAATACATCACTTTGGAACACTTAGATTCTTTGTGACAGCTACTCAGTGGAACTAAGACAATAAGCTAATACATTATCAGAATCTGAGGGGCACATGGACAGCTGGGCTCCAACAAGGGCAGAGATGCATGAGGTCTCAAGGATGCTTGAAACCAGGGAATCCCCAAGGAGACCTTAGGACACCGTTTCCATTACTAACCGTGCTTCTCGGCATATTGGTTTCATCCTTCTCTCTCACTACCCAGGGATTTTACCCACGTAGCAAAGAAACATGACTGCTGGCAGCTCCAGCTTAGCAAAAGGAGCAGAGAGAAATAATAAATCTCTTTTGTGAGCTGATACAAATTCCGGGAAGCGATTACGGTATTCCTAGGCTCACTTATCCACCCCTTGAGTCAATTACTGTTTTCAGAGAAATGGGTTATTTTTGGCGGACAGTTGCAGATCATTCATCCACATAAAAATATATGTATAGCTACCTATGATTTGGTACCTCAATACATCTTAGGGATAGGAAAAGCGCTCTAGAATGAGGAAAAAGCTGTTATCACTGAAGAAGCAGCAGTCCTTCAGCTCAGATGAGACAGAAGTAGGTATTTTGTGACTTTGTTTTCATCTCACTTATCATAGTCTCAGATTGACCTTGTCTGTTGTTCTGTGAGGTTTTCTGTGTACAACAAGAGGACGATTTGACCTAGCTGTGAGTGTCTGACCAGCTTGTAATAACAGTGAGGTCTAGCTAGATATGAGCATCAGATCAGTTTCCACATGACAGGGGCTGATTATTATATCTCCCCATCCCCACGCCCATTCTCTCTCAAGAATTTGATAATCAGGAAATCGGTAGTGATCTTAAAAGTCACCACTAGATGAGAGGAGGTAGGAAGCTATATTTCAAATGAAGTTCACTAGAATTCTCATCTTTCTTTCAGGAGTTCTGGCATAGATTTTTAGCCAGTGCATGCCAGTGCAACTCAGTGGAAGTTTATCTATTACTGTAATGCTGAACAAATTTTAACAGAGATTTCACATTAAGATGAGTTAGAAAGAAAGATTTAGCAATCTACTTCTATAACCCATAATACAGGATGTGACAATATTTCATTCCATTGTGCATGGGGTTCCCTGCATCATGGCCAACAGCTGACAACAACATCAAGAATCATTAGGAAGTAATCATACAACAGAGGTATTAAAGGAGGGATGAAAAGTGGGAAAGGATGAATCTGACCTCTAGTCACTCCACAAAGCGGTATTGTCCTCATCAACAACATCCAGAGTATAAAACTCATTTCTATAAAGTCAGATATGGTCCTCATTCTGCTACATCTAGTTCTTGTAATCACTGATGTTTATTGAAAAAGTTGTGGAGTTTATTTGGGAAACAGATTGTGGGGGAAGAGGACAGTAAAGAATATCACACAGTAAAAGTTCAGGTTCAGTTCAGCAACACGAATACAAGAAGACTCTGGTTTCCTCAGTTATCCAGCAAACTTATAATAGTCCTAAATCAGCTCTTCCTTCACTTGTCCAGCAAGCAAAACCTCTGGATTTGGCTGTGTCTGTTTGGCTTTGTCTACACCTTGCCACAATTTCTCTTCCGTCTTGTTAGCGCTCTTTGTTATACTGGCCTTACAACTGTGGATGATTATTGAAGGGCTGATAAACTGGGAGCTATGTATCTGCAAAAGAGGCAACTGCAGGCCATGCTTCAGAGAAGGGGGCTAAGATAGTGGATAGAAAAGTCATTCTTAAAATGTCCTAATAGCACAAGGTGGGAGAGTTTTAAGCAACTAGGAAGCAAGTGACTCAATAGCTATTGCTTGGAAACAATTCAGAGCTGACCTTTCAGAGGGTTTTCAGAGGATGTAAATCACATAGAAAGATATTGTTCATTCTACTCCCATGGAGCAACGAGTGGATTCAAACCACTTGCCTTTGTGTTGGCAAAGCAAATCCTTACCATCAGAGCTAACTATTGTTGTTGGGAGTTGCTATTGAGTTGGGTGCCACACATAGTGACTGGAAGAAGAATGTAGGAACTTCCCTTGGGCCTGCTCTTTCCTTGAAGAAACCTTATAATGACCCTCTCAGATCATGCAATAAAGGCCTGTTTGTTTCTTGAGACCAGCCTTTCTTTTCCTCTCCCTCTCCCTCTCCTTTTCCCTCTTCCTCTCCCTCTTCTTCTCCCTCTCCCTCTCCCCCTCTCTCTCCTCAACTCTTTTTTCTATCTTACAGTGACCCTATGAGCAATAGACCTGAACCCTATCCTATCCTGTGTCATCCGGACACTTCTTCACTAACACATGAGAGCCTATTGCAGCAGTCACTATGTCAGTCCACCTGATTTAGGATTTTTCTCTCCTTTGTTGACCCTCTGCCTTTCCAATCATCATGTCCCTCTCCAAGGAATAATTCTTCCTAGGAACATGCTCGAAGTATGTGATGCAACGAGCACTCTGGTTGCATTTTCTCCAAGACTTATTGGTTTGTCCTTTTGACAGTTCATGCACACAAATATTTAAAAAATTATGTTGGAGGGAAAATTAGAAAAACTGACTAAGATTTTGAGAACATCCATAGACAAATTAGTAGAAGTCAATGGAATAGGGTTAATAAATGCACAAGGTGTAATAAGTGAGAAGAGATGAGATAAATAACTCAGTTCTTATGCTAGGATGGAAGCAAAGTGTATGATGAATAAACATAGAATGTGTAAGATGGCTGAGATAAAAAAATTAATTTAATTGATCTCAGTCTTAGTAGACAATATGCAAAGAGTAGAGAGGATGTCAATGGCATTGGGCTTGGAGAATGGAAAAGTATCATGGTACCATTTATCATGGAACATATCCAATGACTGTTTAAAGTAAAGGATCATTCAAAGATAGGGAAATATATTATGGGTCCAGAATATATGAATTTGTGGTGACCAAGGTTTTAGCAATGATGCTGGATTTAGTATTATGAAATCATGCTGGATAGTGGTAATTTATCTATAGACTTAAAATTAGAAGATAAAGTTAATATGCCATCTCTAATATTTGAAATACTAAGATTCTTTTTCATTGTTTCTTCTGAAACTATATATGATTTATTATCATTTAGAAAAAATTGTTATTCCTTTATCATCTTTATGGGCAAAAATTTTACTATGCTTGTATATTTCCATTCAGATTTATTTTGCTGTTTTCAAATTTTTAATTACACAAAATTTTAATCTAATTTTTTGCAGGTCTAATGACTTGGATCTACAATCAATTCCAATGGAAGCAGCAGTAAAAATATCAAACAACATATTACAATGGGAAAATAGGTTGCCAAGGATCTCCTGAAAATGCTAACAAACAAGGACATAACTTTGAAGTTTAATGTGTGCCTGGTGCAAATCGCACTATTTTCAGTCACCATATATACATGTCCAGGTTGGACAATGAATAAGAAAGATCAAAGAAAAATTGATCCTTTGAATTGCAGTGCTGATGAAGAATGCTAAATATACATGAACTGCCAAAATAACAAGCATTTTATCTTAGAAGTAAAGCTACAAATGTACTTAGAAGCAGGGATGATGAGACTTTATCTCAGATATATTCGGGAGGCAGTACCTAGAAGTATGCTGCAGAGCTGGCTGTCAGTCCCATAGTGGCAACACTCAGATTTATGCTGGGACCTCGAACAGCAATACCTAAATGCATCTCAGGAGAAGCCAGGACAGGTGACCCATGTGTGTCATCTTAGACAGGGAGCACCCAAATAATTGATGGGAGTCAGAGAAGCCCAAGTCATGATGTTAGGGGCTAGTTAGAGGCCTCAACTCATGGCTCCTGGGAGGCTGGAGGGAAGACCAATGCTGAATCTATGTCAGTTTTTGCCTGGGGAAGAATCTTTGCATGTTATTGATCTTAATAGCTTAGACACATATGTATTTCCTTGTGGATCATTTGCTCTTTGGGGTATAATGTTTGTCTGCCAAAAACTGTAGTAAAGCAGATGTTTCAAATTAAGATAAAGTAGGAAGAAGGATTGGCTATCCACTTCTGAATCACATGCCTTGGAACAATAGAGCACACTTAGACTATTCAACAAAGACCTGGAGGCTGAGCCCTCATACTGAGAAACACAAAAAAGGGAAGCAATAGTTGTGAACATCCACTAATAACTAGAATAATGAAACATAGGAAGTAAGAACGTGGGAGAATTGGATATTGTAAGAAAAAGCGATTTGTAAGAAAAACACTTAGGTTAACATGTAGTTGTTGTTGTTATGTGCCATTGAGTCTTTTATGACTCATAATGACCCTATGTACAAGAGCCCTAAATACCATTCTATCCTGTGCCAACCTTGTTGTTTCAAACAATTTCATTCCCAGCACTCCACTCACAGATTCGATCCATCTCATCGAGGGTCTTCCTCTCCTGCTCCGTCCCTCCACTCTCCCAAACATGATGTCCCTCTCCAAAGACCAGTCCCTCCTTGCAACATGCCCAAAGTGTGTCAAACAAAACTTCAGAATCCTTGATTCCAGAGAACAATCTGGCTTCACCCTCTCCATGAAAAACCTGTTTGTTCTCCTAGCAATCCACACTCCTAGTAATCAACACTCTTCTCCAGCACCACAACTCAAAGGCATCAATTTTCTTTCTATCATCCTTATTCACTGTCATACTCTCCATTGCATAACATGTAAGTGCAAAGACTATAGCCTGGATCAGGCGCACCTTAGTCTCCAGCCTGATGTCGTTGCACTTCAGTACTCTTGAGAGGTCCCTCACAGCTGACTTTC
>NW_006400008.1:2148175-2149007 GCF_000299155.1 Elephantulus edwardii
TGGTACATGTAAAAATAATACAATAAAAATAAAAAAAAATTTAAAAAGATACTATAATAAAATGTACAGAGAGCTGGAGTCAGAAAATCAAAAGGGCCTGACTCGCTCAGCATTTCTTAAGCTGAAGGAGTGGAAAAAAATTATATATACTGCACTGAAACAGATGAGTAAGAGAACAGTTTACAAGCGATATATGAAAGGGTATTATGGTTATCACAAGAGTCCAGTGGAGTATACTGGGAGCGGGGGGGCTGGAAAGGGGCTGGGAGTGGGGATGGGGGGGATTGTATACCGATGAAGGAATTTTTCTTTTACTTTTCAAAAAGAAGAGCGAACTGGAGGTGAAAGCAGGGAAAAAAGTACAACAATGAATGAATGGAAATCCAAAATCTCTGTAAATGTTCATTAAAGTTAATAAAATAATTGTTTTTAAAAAAAGAGAGAGAAAGAAGTTATAGAGCTCTGTTACAGGCAGATCTGGCACTGGAGGCTGAGGCCTCATATTGGGAAACACAAAGTACACAGTGACTGCAATAGTATGGGCAGATGTGTCAGAGATAATGAGGTTGGTTCAGGACAGGACAGAATTCACAGCTATCCTGCATAGGGTCACTATGAGTCACAAGCGACTTGATAGCACAGGACAACAATATTATATATAAAAAAAAATGTCAGCAGTGACGTGTTTGGAATCACAGAAGCCAAGAGAGCTTCAGATACAAGCTTTCAGATCATGCGTTGGACAATGGAAGATATTTTCTGAAGGGACTTGGCAGATGAGAAGGGTTATCCTGGTGGAGGGTGGAGCTAGGAAGTAAGTGGGTCAAGGATC
>NW_006400008.1:2152635-2160613 GCF_000299155.1 Elephantulus edwardii
TACTCTTGAGAGGTCCCTCACAGCTGACTTTCCCAATGCAATTCGTCTCCTGATTTCCTGGCTATGTTACTGAGAGTGTTGACTGTGGAGTCAAGCAAACTAAAACTCTTAACTATCTCAATCTCTTCACCAGCCGTACTGATGCTGCCAACTGACCCAGCGGTGAGAATCTTTGTTTTCTTGATATTGAGTTTCAATCCATATTGAAGACTGCAGTCCTTGACCTTTTGCAGCAAGTGCTTCAGGTCCTCCTCAGTTTCAGTGAGCAGGGTTGCTTCAGGTCCTCTTCAGTTTCAGTGAGCAGGGTTGTGTCATCTGCATAACACAGGTTGTTGACAGTTCTTCCATCAATCCTGATGCCACATTCCTCTTCGTACAGCCCAGTGTCTCGGATGATCTGTTCTGCATACAGATTGAAAAGGTATGGAGACAAAATACATCCCTGACTGACCCCTTTCTTGATTTTGAAGCATCCAGTGTCTCCCTGATCTGTTCTGACGACTGCCTCTTGGTCCAAGAATACGTTTCACATTAGCACGATCAAATGTTCTGTGATTCCCATTGTTCTCAGAGTCAGCCATAGCTTGTTGTGATCCAGACAGTCAAAAGCCTTTGCATAGTCAATGATGCACAGATAGACATTCTTCTGGTATTCTCTGCTTTCTGCCAAGATCCATCTAACATTAGCTATAATATCCCTAGTACCACAACCTTTTCTAAATCTAGCCTGTACATCTGGCAGTTCTCTGTTGACATATTGTTCCAAACATTTTTGGATCATTTTGAGAAGAATCTTGGTTGCATGTTATATCAATGCTATTGTTCAATAATTTCCACACTCTGTTGGGTCACCTTTCTTTGGAATGGGAACAAATATAGATCTCTTCCAGTCAGTTGGCCAGCTGGCTGTCCTCCAGATTTCCTGGCACAACTTAGTGAGCACATCCAGGGCAGTGTCTGTTTGTTGAAATAAATCAACTGGTATTCAGCCAACTCCTGGAGTCTTGTTTTTTGCCAATTCCTTCATAGCAACTTGAACTTCCTCCTTCATCACCATAGGTTCTTGTTCATATGTTATTTCATGAAATTCCTCTGTGTCAGCCAATTCCTTCTGCACTTGATCTTAGCCAAAAGGCCGAGAAGTGATAGCCAATTCCTTCTGGTACAGTAACTCTGTGTACTCCTTCCATCTTCTTTTTATACATCCTGATCATTCAACATTCTACCCAAACTATCCTTAATTATTGCCACCCGTGGCTTGAATTTGTTTTTCAACTCCTTCAGCTTAAGAAACTCTGAGCGAGTCCAGCCCTTTTGATTTTCTGACTCTTGCTCTCTGCACATTTCATTATAGTATCTTGCTTTGTCGTCCCGAGCTGCCTTTTGGAATTTTCTGTTCAGCTCTTTGATTTCTTCCTTTATCTTTGGCTTATCGGCACTCTAATGCAATACTCAGAGTCTCATCTGACATCCAGCTTGGTCTTTTCTTCTTCTTTAGCCTTTGTAATGATCTTTTGCATTCTTCAAGGACGATTTTCTTGATATCCTCCCAGAGCTTATTTGGTCTACACTCATTGGTGCTCAAGGCCTCAAACCTGTTCCTGAGATGGTTTTGAAATTCGAGTGGGTCAAATCTTGGTTCCTGTGGATGGACTTGACTTAATTTTCCTCAACTTCAGCTTGAATTTGCATATAAGTAGTTTGTGGTCTGTCCCACAATTGGCACCTGGCCTGGTTTTCACTCCTGATATTGAGATTCTCCAGGGAGTATTTCCAGAAATGTAATCTGTTTGATTCCCATGCATACCATCAGGTGAGATCCATGTGTATAGCCTGCGTTTATGTTTCTTATAAAAGTATTTGCAATGAATAAATCATTGAATGTGCAGAACTCTATCATTCTATCTCCAGCCTCATTTCTCTCACCGAGCCCATGTTTTCCAGCTACTGATCCTTTTTCCCTGTGCCCAACTCTTGCATTCCAGTCACCCATTGTTATTAATGTATCTTGATTGCATGTTTGATCAATTTCTGACTGCAAAAGTTGGTAGAAATCTTCTATTTCCTCTTCTTTGGCTCTAGTTGTTGGTGTATATATTTGAATGATAGTGGTATTCACTGGATTTCCTTGTATGCGTATGGATATTATACTGTCACTCACCACATTGTATTTCAGGATAGATCTAGAAATGATTTTTTAACTTATGAAACCAACCCCATTTTTTCTCATATTTTCATCCCCAGCATAGTAAGTCATATAATCATCTGATTCAAAATGTCCCATGCCAAGCCATCTCATTTCACCAATACCTAGTATGTCAATATTTATGCGTTCCATTTCTTTCTTAACAATGTCCAATTTTCCTACATTCATGCTTCTCACATTGTACATTCTAATCACTCGTGTCTCCTTACAGCTGTTTCTCTTTCTCCGTGTTTCCATTTCTAAGATTTCAGTTTCAATTGTCATGTCTGTTAGTCCAAATGATAATCTAAGTGTGCTCTGTTGTACACAGGGTGTTTGAAGGCCTGTAATTTCAGAAGTGGCTGGCGAATAGGGTGTTGAATGTTTTTTTGTAGTTTGACATACAGTAAGACATTGGCAGGCTGAGATGGATTGGCATGGACCTCTTTGAATCAGAGAATCATATGATCTACTATGCCAGGAATGAACTAAAATGTTCTGAGTGACAAGATATGATCCATACAAATACAAGGGGAAACTCTTAATATCACAATTATATGAAAGTAAATACCAACAACTAAAACCAAAAAGGAGGGAATAGGAGATTTCTACCAACTTTTGCAGTCTGAAATCAATTGAATGTATAATCAAGATTCAATAATAATATTTGGTAACTGGAATGCAAAAGTTGGGAACAGGAAGAAGGCTCAGTAATCAGAAAACATGGGCTTTGTGACAAAAATCTGCCTGGATATAACATAATAGAATTTTGTATAATCAATAATTTATTCATTGTATATACATTCAATAAAAAACACAAACAGTAAGGGAGCGCTGGTGGCCTAGTGGCAAGAAGCTGTACTGCAATAGCAAAGGCGTACAGTTCAAATCCACCAGATACTCTGCTGGAGAAGGAGCAACAATCTCCTCCTGTGCTAGTCAGATCCTATTCGATGGCACACAACAAATTAAAAACACACACATACACCCCCCAAAACAAACAAACCAATAAACAATCCAAGGTGACTATACATATGGACTTTTCCTGATGGACTACACAAGAATTAGATTGATTACATTTGTGGAAAAAATCATCGGAGAAGCTCAATACTAGCTGTGAAAACTGCGCCGGGTGCTGGCGGTGGCACAGACCATCAGCCAATCATACACAAGTTCAAATTGAAGTTAAGGAAAGTAAAACAACCCACAAGAAACAAAAAATGACCTTAAGTCTCTAATACCTGAATTTAAAAGTCATCTCAAGAACAGGTTTGGTGCCTTGAATATTAATGAATAAAGACCAGATGAGCTGTGTGATGATGTCAAGGATATAATCCATGAAGAAAGCAAAATGTTATTCCAAAGACAAAGGAGGAAGAAAAGACCAAAATGAATGTCAGAAGAAATTCTGTATATTGCACTAGAATTCCAAGAAGCCAAAGAAAAGGGAAGAAATGATGAAATTACAGAGTTAAACAGAAGATTTTAAAGGGCAGCTCAGGAATAAAAAGCAAAGTACTATAATGAAATGTGCAGAGAGCTGGAGTCAGATAATCAAAAGGGAAGAAAAGAACTCTCTCAACATTTCCCAAGTTGAAAGAATTGAAATAAAATTAAAGCATTAAGTTGTCAGACTTAAAGATGCACTGAGCAAATAACTAAATGATCTGAAGATGGAAGGAATATGCAGAGTCACTGTATCAAAAAGAATTGGCTGACAAAGGACCATTTTGGGAAATACCATATTATCAAGAACTAATGATAATAAAGGTAGAAGTTCAAACTGCTCTGAAAGAATTGACAGAAAATAAGACCCTAAGAATTTATGGAATATGAACGGACATATCTTAACAAACAGATGCAGCCCTATAAGTGTTTACCAGGTGTGCTAAGAAATTTGGAGGACAGGTACCCGGTCAACTGACTGTAAAAGATCCATGTTTATTCCCATTCCCCCAAAAAGTTGATCCAACAGAATATAGAAATTATCAGATAACATAATTAATATCACATACAAAAAAATCTTGTTGAAGATTATTCAAAACCAACAAGGATAGTACATTAACAGAGAACTTCCAAAACTATAAGTAAGGCATAGAAGATGTCATGGCACTAAGGATATAATTGTTAATGTCAAATGGATCTTAGCTAAAAGCAGAGTATACCAGAGGGATGTCTATTTTTGTTTTATTGATCATGCAAAGACATTTGACAGTGTGAATCACAATAAATTGTGGCTAACATTGACAAGAATAGGAATCCCAGAACACTTGATTGAGCGCATGCAAAAGCTATACTAGACTATGTCCAAACAGAACAATGGAACACTGTATGGATCAAAATGAAGAAAGAAGTGCATCATGGATGTATCCTTTCTCTGGACCTTTTCAAGGAGAATGTGGAACAAATTTTGTGTTATGCAGATGACACACCCTTGATTACTGAAACTGAGGAGAATTTGAAGGGTTTGCAGCCTTCAATGTTGATTGCATATCACCATTAAGAAAACAAATATCCTCACCACCAGTCCTATAGTTAATGTCATGATAGCTGGAGAAAAGATTGAAGTTAACAACTTTAACTTGTTTGAATCCACAATCAACATTCTTTACATCAGCAATCAGAAAAGAAAAGACTAGTTGCATAGAGAAAATCTGCTGACAAGGAACTATATAGAGTGCTAAAGAGCAATAATGCCATAGAAACTATGTTGTGCCTGATTCAAGCCATAATCTTCTTAATTGCTGAGACTTCCCTTCTGGATCCCAATTGCTTCAAGCAAGAGGATCTGAGGCCTCTACCAACTTTTAATCAGAAAGGCCAACCCACCAGGCCCTAGATGGTTTAAACAAGAGGCTCCCAGGTTACAACTGTTAATTAAATAAAAAAGACCTACCTTCTGGATACCAACTGCTTCAAACAAGAGGTTCTCAGGCCCCAACAAACTTTTAATCACAAAAGCCCACCCACCAATTCCTAATTGATTTAAATAAGAGAATCTCAGCCCACAACTAACTGTTAATCAATAAAAAAAGACCTACCTTCCAGATCCCAAATGCTTCAAACAAAATTATTTGAGAAGCTAGACACTATAAAGAAGATTACAGCATCAAGATCAGAAGAAGAATCATCAATAACCTGCTTTATTCAGATGGCACAGCCTTACTTTATGAAAAAGAAAAGGATTTGAAGCACATATTGCAAAAGATCAAAGGATATAATCTTCAATATGCATTTCATCTCAAAGTCAAGAAAACAAAAATTCTTACCACTGGATCTATAGGCAATGTCATGATAGATTGAAATAAGATTGAAACTGTCAACAACTTCATCTTACTTGGATCTACAACCAACACCATTGGCACTACAATCATGAAAACAGGACACATATTTCACTGGGAAAACCTGCAGTCAAAGACTTCTCAAAATTATTGAGAATGATGTCAGTTTGAGGACTAAGGTGCATATGATTGAGGCCATGGCCTTTCCAATCACTTGCTATGTATCTGAGAGACGGACAAGAAATAAGGATGACGGAAGATGATGTGGTGTTGGAGAAGAGTTCTAAACATTCCATGGACTGCCAAAAGAACAAACAAATGTGTCTTGGAGAAAGTGCCACAAAAGTGCTGGTTGGAGGCAAAGACGATAATGTTCCACCTCACATACTTCAGGCATGTTGTTAGAAGGGGTTGTTCCTTGGAGACAGACATGAAAGGTGGAGGGATTGGCAAAGAAGAGGAAGATCCTCAACAAGGTGGAATGACATGGTAACTGCTGCAATGGATGGCACAGGATAGGATAGGATTCAAATCTGTTGTTTACAGGGTCACCGTAGTTCATACTCAACTCAAAAGCACCTAAACACAACAGCATACATCTGAGAGCTGAACAGTAAATAAGGGTAAAAGGATTGATATCTTTTAGTTGTAGCTGGGAAAGTTTATTTATCATTCAATGGACTGCAGAGAGAACAAACAGCTTTTCCTGGAGAGGAAAAACCAGATTACTCCTTGAAGGTAAAGATTTTGGAGCTCCATCTTACATATTTTGGGCATATTAGTCCTGGGAGAAGATCATACTTGAAAGAGTAGAAGGTTGGCACAGCAGAGTAGGACTCTGGAAAAGATGGATTGACACAGTTACTGTGGCAATGCAATCACAGGTGTGTCAGAGATGATGAGATTCAGTCAGGAAAGAGCGAGATTCAAAGCTATCATCATAGGGTTGCTATGAATTGTATGTAGTAAACTCAATGGCACATAACAACAGTAACATCAGGAGGAATCAGTCCTTAAAAAAAAGAAACCACATTTGGAAAAATAGAGTCAGTCAAAATTAGAAAGTCCTCAAGGGAATGGATTATAACACAGGCTAAACAATGAGTTTAAGTACAGCTGTAATTGTGAAGGTGGGGCAGGACCGAGCAGGGTTCTGTTCTATTACGCATAGGGTCACTGAATAAGAGCTGATTTAACAGCACATCACAACCATAATAAAGATTCAGAAAGTATTGAAAAGTCATATATAAACTTTATAAAATGAAATGTACCTAAAATACTTATCTGTTATTTAGTGTCTTCAAACAGTGACTCCGAGCTAAGAATGACTAAACAGATGAAAATTATAGTAACACAGATTACTATTAAGTGTGAGCTTCCCATAAAAACTCACTTTTAGAAATTACCATTAAGTTTATGTTAAAATAGAAGAGCAGACATGTTAAGTGAAACAGATTTTCTGTTTTGGTTTTAGTTAAAGAAATATATTGTGTGTGTATGTTAGCCCTATATATACGTGTGTGTGTGTGTGTGTGTGTGTGTAAGTGATATATAACATGCCTCTGTAAACTCTATGAACTTTGATAAAGGATGATAGATATAGAAGAACTTCAGGCCCTTCACTCATAGGGTCACTGTGAGTCATGCTTGGCTCTGCGGCAATCAATCAACAACGTGTGTGTGTGTGTGTGTGTGTGTGTGTGTGAAACACATATATATATATATATATATGTTGTTTTTAGGTATTGTTGAATCAGAGACAACTCCTAGCGACCCTATGAACGAAAGACATGAACACTTGTATAACTTTAATTGTTTCTCCATGTTCATAGGGTTTCTGGACCCAAGCTACTTTGGAAGTGGATGCTACTCCTGCTTCCAAGCTTGTTTTAATAGGGAGCTCCACTAAAAACTGTCCACCGTGAGTAACCATTATCATATTTAACACACCAATGTTACAGTGTTCAGCACCACAGCAACCACAAGTTACCTCTGTACAGCAAATGGACAGACCAGTACTATCCCACTTAGAAGAATATTTGACCAGAAATAACTAAAACCAGGCCTGAGAGCCACCATTTAAAATCACCCATCTTTGCTTGGTAGCATAACTTTCTATCCACTAGGCCAACAGAGCTCTCTCTCTGTTGTTGCTGTTAGTAATTGTTGATGAAATACTATGCAGCACTCAGGAACAATTTTGAAAATTACTGCATAATTTAGGATAAACTGGAGGACATTATAAAGAGTGAACCAAGAGAAGCATAACAAGTGAAATGTGTAGGGGATTCAAGAGGGGTAAGTGGTGAGAACAGAGGGATGAGGCTCAAATCATAGGGGTAAATATACTGAGGTGCAAAGCAACTAAGTTTTATATTAGAAAATATAGATTCAAATGGCGTGGCTATTAAGGCAAAGTAGCCATAATTACCCTTATACTGAAATTTTGATTGACTTAGAAGATGGAAAAGGCAATCTCCAATTTCATATGGAATGGAAAAAAGACCCGAAT
>NW_006400008.1:2162416-2179086 GCF_000299155.1 Elephantulus edwardii
AAAAAAAAGAAATACAAAAGTAAGAAATAAAATTCATATGAGATTTGCTTTTCCAGAAAGACTAACTAGGACAAATAGTCATCTTTTCTTTCTATTGAATCTGCTAATAATGCCGCTCTATTTTCCCAGGAGACAGAAACCTAGGAAAGTTTTCTCAAATGAATTTGTGGGTGCCAACTTGCTTTTCACTTGTTATATTAGTTCTGGTGTTTAAGTAAAAAAGTATCTGTTCATTTAATTTTCTAAATGAACAAAAGCTATTTTGAATAAGTTACATTCTAAGAAATTCTTGTGATTTTGTAACTTCGATATTAAGTAAAAAGTACCACCTGCTTGGATACCTAATGCTTTAAAAAAAAAACACAACAAAACCCTTCAATTGAAAGATAAACCTATCATGTTAAAATAGGCACTGAAGATCATTACCACTGAAGATTTCTCCCTTAATTAATCAGAAGAACTGACCAAAAATGTAAAAGTGAATTTGGAATTAAACATGGACAGCATCATAAATGTTCTTTGGCTATCCATGATTATGGGATGAAGTAAGAGGAAAGTAGCAAGTCGCTGCAGTGCATAACTGAACAACTTTTAATCAAAAAAGTCAGACGTTCAAATCTAACAACTGTTAGAAAAAAGAACAGAATTTAACAAATTTAGGAAAAAGAAGAGAATGTCAAAATCCTTGCCTCTAAGGAGCAAAGTGGCCTCACCTTCTCTAGGACTGTGTGTTGTCTTGGCCGTCCACGGTAAGTTCAATATCATTTTTCCAGCAGCAAAATTCAAAGGCATGTGGGCAGAAACAGAATAATTTGATGAGGTTGGTAGAATCTCATTTATAGTACCCAAGCTTGCTTGTCTATGCAGGGGGCAATTGTTATGCAATCCATGGTAATTTAAAATCTAGTTTCTGATTAAAATTCTTATAGAAATTATTCTTCATTTTCCTGAACTGGATTGCAGTCTTTTGTAGCCTTTTCCTCACTGTAGTTCAGTTTCTACCTGCCTGCATTTTATTACATTCCTCACTGCTCTAAACAAATGGTCCTAGCTCATTTTTCAGCTGTTCCATTAATTTGATGTTAGCTTCTTATTCAGATTCCCTAATAAAAATGCTAATTATGATCATGTCTAATAGCAATTGCGGAGACACCCCACCAGCTCCTTCTCACCTCCAACTGGACTGCTTCACATTTATCATCAGCAGTGGTTCATCAGCCAGATTGCAATATTCCCAATTGCTCTCCTTTAAGCTTGCTAGGCCCAGTTTGGGAAATAAATCCAGTCCACAATATACTTATCAATTAATTATCTTAGCAAATCTCTGATGAAAAGTCACATTCTGTTTATTTACTAATATGATATCATTGAGGGAAAATAAAGATAAAATAAAATTCCTTCTTCCCTATTTTCATACTATGATAACTTATTGCTTCCATATGTATAGATTTTTCTATGAGTGTCTTTCTTAACATTAAACTCACATATTTATCTCTCACATACCTGTAAATAACTATTTCATGTGCATAGACTTGTATTTGTTATCTGCAAAATTGATTGATCTAACATGCTAAACAGGGACTTAATACCATGGCTTGATTTTACTACTCCTGAGCATTCCTGTTATTTACCCAAAGGCTATTTTGGCAAATTCTTTAATACTCTAAAATAATTTTAAATATTGCTAATTTAATTAAGTGAGCACAGCTCACTTTTACAAAGTCCCAGCAGTCAAAAGCATTACTGATTTATTAACAAACTTTTTTTTAATACTTCTTTAGTCATTCAGGTATTGTATTTACTTTTTTCCCTAATTCTGTATTTAATGTTATTTTTCACTCTCACCCCTTCACTCATTCTTATGGGAAGCCAATAGTAAATATTTGTAATAAACTGAATTCTGTTTCAGGATGTAGGGAGGCATGGTTCAAGCTAGAGTTCACCCTGAGGCTTAAAACAGTCCTTAAGGGTTTACCAAATTGTTGCATTTGCTAGCCCCTCCCTCCTGAGTCAAGCAGAAGGTTTTCAATAGAAAGAGCTTGGCTTCATTTGCATTGAATTTTCTTTGTGATTTACTTCCTGATAATTTTCAATAAAGGTACAGGGAAGCTGGAATGGGGGTCTTCAGTCAAGAGCTCCTGGCCTCCTGTTTTTCGAGCTCTCTGCTCTATCTCATTCCTGGCTGTCTCCTTATTAATAATTACAAAAATACCCTCGGTGTCTAACACATTCTCATTGTGCTCAAGTCGGAACTGACTCATAGTTGATCCACCAATGGGTTTTCAAGGTCAATCACACAGAAGAAGATTGTCCATTTTTCTGCTCTGAAGCTATTTGTGGATTCAAATTGCCAGAAAAGAATGGCCTTTGGGTTTGTAGTGTGGCATCTTACCACTAGGCCACCAGAGCTCCACATTTTGACACTAATTAAAATAGTGTTACATGGAGAAAACTTTAATGGTATCAACCTACTTAAATAAATCCTCCCCCACCCCCTCAATGACATCCCTCCTAAGTTTTGGGAAATTCTTGGTTCCTTGAAATAAAAATATTCCTATTTTTCTTATGATCCATAATTTTTCTTTTTCTCTCCATCCCAAATACTCATAGAAAATCAACTCTTTTTCATTTCCACAAAACCAACAATAAACTCAGTTTGTCAATTTTGATCCCTTCAAGCTTCAAGTCGCAATACTTAAGACTGGTTTGGACACAACATTAAGTGACCTGTTGTTGTTATGTGCTGTCAAGTCATTTGCGACTCATAGCACCCCTATGCACAACAGCCCTAAAACCAGCTGTCTATGCCAGTCGCACCATCTCCAACACATCCACCTCGATTACCCTAGTCACTGAATCTACCCACCTCACAGAGGGTCTTCCTCTCCTGCACTGTCCTTACACCTACCAAGCACGATATTCCTCTCCAAGGACCAGTCCCTACATACAACATGTCCAAAGTATGTCAGACGAAACCTCAGAATCCTTGCCTCCAAAGAGCAGCCCAGTTTAACCCTCTTAAGGATGAATCTGTTTGTTTTCCTAGCAGTCCATGTTACACCCAACAATCTTCTCGAGCACCACAGCTCAAAGACAGCAATTCTCCTTCTCTCCTCCCTAGTCATTGTCCAACTTTCTGACGCATAACAAGTGATTGAAAAGACCATGGCCTGTATCAGATGCACCTTAGTATTCAGAGTGACACCATTGCTCTTCAATAATTTGGAGAGGTCTCTAACAACAGACTTTCCCATTGTAATACGTCTTTTAATTCCCTGGTTGCTGGTACCAAGAGTGTTGACTGTGGAGCCAAGCACATGAAGCTGTTAACAATCTCAATCTCTTTACCATCCATCCTGATACTGCTAATTGGTCCAGTGGTGAGAATCTTTGTCTTCCTGATATTGAGCCTCAATCCATGTTGAAGGTTGCAGCATATTGACCCTCTGCAGCAAGCGCTTCAGTTCCTCCTCAGTTTTAGCAAGCAGGGTTCCGTCATCAGCATAACACAGATTGTTGATAGATAGTCCACCAATCCTGACACCACACTTCTCCTCATAGAGCCCAGCCTTCCGGATAATCTGTTCTGCATACAAGTTGAAAAGCTATGGAGATAGGACACATCCCCGGCATACACCTTTCCCAATTTTGAACCATGCAGTGTTCCCTTGCTCTGTTATGACGACTGCCTCCTGGTCCAAGTATAGGTTTCGCATTAGCACAATCAGGTGTCCTGGGATTCCCATTCTTCTCAGAGCCAGCCACAGTATGTTAGGATCCACACAGTCAAACGCCTTTGTGTAATCAATGAAACATAGATAGATCGACATTCTTCTGGTATTCCCTGCTTTCAGCTAAGATCCATCTAACATTAGATACAATATTCCTAGTACCATGACCCCTTCTAAACCCAGTCTGGCCTTCTGGCAGTTCTCTGCTGATGTGCTGTTCCAGTCATTTTTGGATAATCTTCAGTAGAACCTTGCTTGCATGTGAAACCAATGATACATCCTTCTTTGGGATGGGAATAATTAGAGATATCTTTCAGTCAGTTGGCCAAGTGATTGTTCTCCAGATTTCTTGGCACAACTTGGTAAGTACGTCTAGGGCAGCATCTATTAGCTGAAATACATAAATTGGTATACCATCTATTTCTGGGGCCTTATTTTTTGCTATTTCCTTCAAAGCAGCCTGAACTTCTTCCTTCATCACCATAGGCTCTTGCTCATATGTTCTTTCATTAAATTCTTCTGTTTCTGCCAATTCCTTTCGATACAGTGATTCAGTATATTCTTTCCATCTTCTTTTAATACTTCCTAGATCATTTAATAGTTTGCCTAAAGCATCCTTATTTATAGCAACTTGATGATTGAATTTGTTCTTCAGTTCCTTGAGCTTAAGAAATGCTGAGCGAGTTTTGCCCTTTTGATTTTCTGACTTCAAGTCCTTACACACTTCATGATAATATTTTACTTTGTCATCCCCCATTGCCTTTTGAAATCTTCTGTTCAGCTCCTTAGTATCTTGAATTCTTCCTTCTGATTTGGCTTCTCTGCACTCCAGTGCAATATTCAGAGTGTCTTCTGACATCCAATTTGGTCTTCTCTTCTTCCTTTCTCTTTGTAAAGAATGTTTTCACTCTCCCTGGATGATACCCTTGAGATCCTCCCACAACTCATCTGGTCTTTGCTCATTAGTGTTCAAGGCCTCCAACCTGTTCCTGAGATGGTTCTGAAATTCAGGTGGGATAGACTCAAAGTCATATTTTGGTTCCCTTGGATTTGGTTTAATTTTGCTCATCTTCAGCTTGAACTTGCATATTAATAGTTGGTGATCTGTTCCACAATCAGCACCTGGCCTAGTTTTCACAGCTGATATTGAGTTTCTCCAGAGGTTCTTTCAACGGATATAATCAGTCTGATTCCTATGCATACGATCAGGTGAAATCCATGTGTATAACCTCATTTATTTTTCTTATAAAACACATTTGCAATGAATAAGTCATTAATTGTATAAAATCATTCTATCTCCAGCTTCATTTCTGTCACAGAGTCCATGTTTTCCAACTACTAGTTTTTCTTCTCTGTTTCCAACTTTTGCATTCCAGTCACCAATTATTATCAATGTATCATGATTACATGTTTGATCGATCTCCGATGGTAAAAGTTGGTAGAAGAAGATGGAAGGAGTATAACAGAGTTACTATGCCAAAAGGAATTGACTGACACAGAGGAATTTCATGAAACAACATATGAGCAAGAGCCTGTGCTAATAAAGGAAGTCGTTCAAACTTTTGTTAAGGAATTGGGGTGGAAAAAAGCCTCAAGAATTGACGGCATGCCCATTGACATATTTCAACAAACAGACAAGGCCCTGGATGTGTTCATCAAGTTGTGCCAAGAAATCTGGAGGATAACCACCTGGATAACTGACTGGAAGAGACACATCTTTACTCCCATTCCAAAGAAAGATGAACTGAAAGAGTACAGAAATCATCAGCCATATCATTAATGTCACATACAAGCAAGATTATAATAAAAATTTTCCCAAAGTGACTGGAACAGCACCTCAACAGAGAACTGCCAGATGTGTAGGCTGGGTTTAGAAGAGGTTGTTGTTAGGTGCTGTTGAATCAAGTATGACTCATAGTGACCCTATGAACAAAAGATCTGAACCCAGTCTTGACCTGTGCCATCTTCATATTTCCTGAAACACAAGAGTTTGTTGCAGCAGTCAACATGTCAATCCACCTGGTTGATGGTCTTCCTTTCCTTTACTGACCCTCCACGCTTCCCCATATCATGACCTTCTCCAAGGAATAGCACTCCGTAGCAACATGTCCAAAGAATGTGAGTCGGACCCTCATCATTCTTGCCTCCAAAGAGCACTCCAACTGTACTCTTTCTCAGATATCTGTTCGTTCTCTTGGCCATCGATGGAATGATCAGTGCTCTTCTCTAACACCATAGCTTAAAGGTGTAAATTCTTTTTCTGTCATCTTTATTCATTGTCCAGGTCTTGCTTGGATCCATAGCTAATAATTGTAAAGGCTATAACCTGAATCAGATGCACCTTAGTCCTCAAACTGACATCACTACTCTTCAATAATTTGGAAAGGTTCCTAACTTCAGATTTTCCCAGTGTGATGTGTCTCCTTATTTACTAACTGCTCAGACCAAGAGTGTTAAGTGTGGATCCAAGCAATATTTAGCTTTTGACAGTTTCATGACACTAGCTATTTGTCCAGTGGTAAGAATCTTTGTTTTCTTGATAGTGAGATACAATTCATACTGAAGGCTGCACTCTTTGACCTTCTGCAACAAATGCTAAAAATCTTTTTCACTTTCAGCAAATAAAGTTGTATCATCTGCATAATGCAGGTTATTGGTGAGTCTTCCTCCAATCCTGATGCCACATTTCTCTTTATAGAGTCCAAATTCTCAGAAGAGGTCACAGCACTAGGGATATTAAAACTACTGTTAGGTGGGTCTTGGCTGAAAGCAGAGAATACCAGTTGGAATGCCTATCTGTGTTTCACTGACTATGTAAAGACATTTGACAGTGTGGTTTACAACAAACTGTGGCTAACTCTAAGAAGAATGGGAATCCTAGAACACATTGTGCTATGTGAAACATATACTTGGACCTCCTGGTCGTCAGAACAGAGCTGGGAAACACTGCATGGTTCAAATTGGTAAGGGTGTGCACCAGGGATGTTTCTGTCTCTATACCTTTTCAATCTATATACAAAACAGATAATCTGAGAGGCTAGATTCTATGAGAAAGAATGTGGCATCGGGTTTGAGGAAGATTCATCAATAACCTGTGTTGTGCAAATGACACAACCTTGCTTACTGACGCTGAGGAGGACCTGAAGTGCTTGTTGCAGAAGGCCAAGGACGGCAACCTTCAATATGAATTGAAGCTCAACATCAAGAAAACAAAGATTCTCAACACTGGGCCAATCTTGACTAAGTTTCCACTTTGTAGGCTCATGTGTGAAATGGTTAGATTCTGGAAGTTGGGTTCTCTTGTTTAGATTGATGGTCTGTGCATTATTTTTAATTTCTCTCACAACAGTGTGTGAGGTGATTGGATGTGCTGGAATAAGATAAGAATAAGCTGTGGGCTGGAAGCCTCCTGTTAGAGTCAATAAAGACCTGATAGTCAAGCCTTTGTAATTAAAAGTTGGTTGGGCCCTGAGGCCTGGTGTTAACTGTATTTGGGACTAGCATTCTTCTAAGTGGTACAGCACTGGCCTGTCAATTTGGTGTACTGAGGTAACTGGGGTTGCTGTGATGCTGACCATTTTGCCATTGGTGTGTCACATGCCATAATGGTTACCCATGGTGGACAATGTTTGGTGGAGCTCCCAAATTAAGACAGGCTTGGAAGCAGGAGTGCATTCCACTTTCTAAAGAGCATGCCTCTAGAAACTCTATGAACTTAGAGAAATGACGATGGTTATAGAACAGGATTCAGGTCTTTTGTTCATTGGGTTGCTATGAATAGTGCTCAACTGAATGGCACTTACCAATAACAATAACAACGGGGCTTATTAGCAGCATCATGACAGACAGTGAAGAGATTGAGATTGTTAAAACTTCAGTTTGCTTGGCTCTACAACCAACACTCTTGGTACTAGCAGCCAGGAAATCAAAAGATAAATTGCATTGGGTAAGTCTGCTGTCAGGGACCTCTCTAGAGTACTGAAGAGCAGCAATATCAGTCGGGAGACTAAGGCACACCTGATACAGACCATGGACTTCTAGATTACTTGTTATGCACCCTAGAGCTGGACAATAACTAAGGATGATAGAAGAAGGATTGATTCCTTTGAGTTATAGTCCTGAGAAGAGTGTTGAATATACTGTGAGCTGCCAGGAGAACCAACAGGTCTGACTTGGAGAGGATGAAACCAAGCTGCTCCCTGGAGGCAAGAATTCTGAAGCTCTGTGTCACATACTTTTGGTATATGGCCAGGAAAGGCTAGTCCTTAGTGAGGGACTTCATGTTTGGAAAGGTGGAGGGACAGTGAATGAGAGGAAGACCCTGGATGAGATTAATTGAATCAGTGTCTGGGGTAATGGGGGTAAGTGTGTCAGAAACAATAAGGTTGGCTCAGGATAGAGCAGGGTTCAGAGCTGTTGAACTTTGGGTTGACTCAACAGCACAAAATCTATAAAGTCAATGGATATAGATTTTTTTTTGCCATCAAAGTGATTGTTATATAAACCACAGGCAAACAGAACAGTTTCAGAGAGTTGTGCCACCAGAAGTTCAACAGCAGATTCAATTTTCCCTGTAGAAGTATGTCCGTTCTCATTTACATTTCAAGGCATGATTTTTATGTAGTTCAGAGAGATTTCACTTTGTAAAATTCTAGTTAGTATGTTGTTGTTGTTGTTATGTGCCATCGAGTTGCTTGAGACTCATAGCGACCCTATGTGCAAGAGCCATAAGTGTTGTTCTATCCTGTGCCAACCTCACTGTCTCAAACACATTCATTCCCACCACTCCACTCACAGAATCGATCCATCTCATTGATGGATCACAGAGGGTCTTCCTCTCCTGTGCCATCCCTCCACGCTCCCAAACATGCTGTCCCTTTCCAAGGACCAGTCCCTCCTTGCAATATGCCCAAAGTACGTCAGACAAAGCTTCAGAATCCTTGACTCCAAGGAGCATTCTGGCTTCACCCTCTCCAGGAAAAACCTGTTTGTTCTCCTAGCAGTCCATGATATATTCAACACTCTTCTCCAGCCCCACAGCTCAAAGGCATCAATTCTCTTTCTGTCATCCCTATTCACTGTCCAATTCTCCAATGCATAGCACGTAATTGCAAAGACTATAGCCTGGATCAGACACACCTTAGTCTCCAGCCTGACATCATTGCTCTTCAGTCCTCTTGAGAGGTCCCTCACAGCTGACTTTCCCAATGCAATTCATCTCCTGATTTCCTGGTTGCTGTTACCAAGAGCATTGACTATGGAACTAAGTAAACAAAAACTATTGACTATCTCAATCTCTTCACTATCCATACTGAGGCTTCCATTTGGCCCAGTGGTGAGAATCTTTGTTTTCTTGATATTGAGCTTCAATCCATATTGAAGACTGCAGTCCTTGACCTTCTACAGCAAGTGCTTCAAGTACTCCTCAGTTTCAGTGAGCAGAGTTGTGTCATCTGCATAATACAGGTTGTTGATGATTTTTCCACCAACCCCAATGCTAGATTCCTCCTCATACAGCCCATTGTCTCGGATGATCTGTTCTGCATACAGATCGAAAAGGTGTGGAGACAAAATACATCCCTGACAGACCCCTTTTTTTTTATTTTGAACCATCCAGTGTCTCCCTGATCTGTTCTGATGACTGCCTCTTGGTCCAAGAATAGGTTTTGCTTTAGCATGATCAAATATTCTGGATTCCCATTCTTCTCAGAGTCAGACATAGCTTGTGATCCACACAGTCAAAAGCCTGTGCATAGTCAATGAAGCACACATAGACATTGTAGCATTTTCTGCTTTCTGCCAAGATCCATCTGGCTATAATATCCCTAGTACCACGACCTCTTCTAAATCCAGCCTGCACATCTGGCAGCTCTCTGTTGACAAATTATTCCAAATGTTTTTGGATAATTTTGAGCAGACTCTTGCTTGCATGTGATATCAAAACTATTGTTCGATAATTTCCACACTCTGTTGGGTCACCTATCTTTGGAATGGGAAGAAATATCGATCTCTTCCAGTCAGTTGGCCAGCTGACATTCTCTCTCCTGGGAAGCCATCTGCCTGCATCAGCACCAGGCTGCAAACAGAAGACAAGTGTTATTAACCCACAAGAAGTCAATCCTGGAGTGGAAGTTTAAGAACAAGGACTTTTTCTTCAGGATGTTCCAGGAAAAGAGGTTATACATGACAGTTGTACTTAAGAACTTTAAATTGAAGTCATACTGACTGCATCATAAGAGACTGACAGCAGCATGATATGGTCGGAATCCCAGAAATACTGATTGCTTGAGACTTAGGACATCACATCAGGGGTTGGTCAATGGGAGTCGGGTGTTGAATGTTGTAAGCAAAAGTAGGAAGGGTTGGTGGCAGAGTAGGGAAAGAATGGGTTAAAAAAAACCTCACACAAAACACAAAAGAAAAAAAAAACCAACCAAACATGTTGACGGGTGGGCAACATTGAATACTGGCCTTTTTCTAACTGGTAAGTGTCTTTCATCTACTCTTTTCTGTAGAATGCTTGTCTATCAGATACTATTATATATATTAAAAACTGAGACAGACTAGGAAGAAGGATTGGCCATCCACTTTCAAAATGACAGGCCTTCAAAAACCCTATGTATAATAGAGCCCACTTAGACTATCATTTGGACTAACAGACATGGCCATTGAAACTGAGATCTTGGAAATGGAAACATGGAGAAAGAGGAACAGCTGTAAAGAGACACTAGTGATGGGAACACGGAATGTGAGAAGCATGAATGTAGGAAAATTGGGCATTGCTAAGAAAGAAATGGAACACATAAATATTGACATACTAGGTATTGGTGAAATGAGATGCCTAGTTAACAGCATTTAGTTAAATAACACCAGTTCTCCAATAACATGACTTAATTGCTATTTTCCGTAGTATATAACTCTAGTAAGTACTTGTAGTGAAAACTTCACTAACTCTTTAGTTTACAGATTCTTACATAAGTAACAGCAGCAACAATTTGTTTTAATTATCAAGTGCTGGTATACAAAAAAATGCCACAAGTGGGTGGTTTAAAAAAAATTTCACTGTTTAGGAGATTAGAAGTTCTAAACAGGACAACAACTTCAGGTTCCCTATTGATTTGGGCTCTAAAGAAAGGTCTTGACTTATCAGTTTCTGTTCTTCAGATACTGTTCTCATGACCTGACATCTATTTTCACCTATCTCTGCTTATTTTTCCATCCTAATCTGCTCTTCTACTTTATTTTTAATAATCTGCTATTTTTATAATCTCAAAGGTGATTGGCTTATGGCATATCCTTCAGTAATATGTTCCCTTAATAAAAGGCAAATTCCCAAGTGAGATTATAATCATAGCTATACAATGCATTGTTTTTAAATTAAAACCCACTCATAGCTAACCATTACCATGGGAAAGTCTGCTGTTAGAGACTTCTCCAAAGTACTGAAGAGCAATGGTGTCTTTCTGGAGACTAAGGTGCGTTTGATACAGGCCATGGTCTTCGAAATCACTTGTTATGCATCAGAGAATTGGACAATGACGAAGGAGGATAGAAGGAGAATTGATGCCTTTGAGCTGTGGTGCTGGAGAAGAGTATTGAGAATACCATGGACTGCTAGGAAAACAAACCGGGTGGCTCCTTGGAGGCAAGGATTCTGAGGCTCCGTCTAACATACTTCGGACATGTTGTGAGGAGAGACCGGTCCTTGGAAAAGGACATCATGCTTGGGAGGGTGGAGGGACGGCGCAGGAGGGGAAGGCCCTCTATGAGGTGGAATGATTCAGTGACTGGGATAATCGGGATGGGAGTGTCAGAGACAGTGCGATTGGCACAGGACAGAGCAGAGTTTGGGGCTGTTGTACATAGGGTCGCTATGAGTCTCAAGCAACTCGATGGCACATAACAACAACAACAGCAACATAGCTAACCAACCAGTGGGCTTTCCGGAGGCTGCAAATACTGAGTAGGGGATGGTCCATCTTTCTTCCACTCAGTTGTTAGAATATTCAAACCACCAAAAATACCTTTCCGTATAGACTACATAATGAACACAACTGAACCAACTCATAGCTGACTCTCCAGCAGGTTTTTAGAGACTGGAAATGGCATTAAAAGAGATTACCTATTTTTTCTTCTGCAGAGCAACTGATGGATTTGAACCACATGCCTTTGGGTTAGCAGTATAACTTGTTACCCATTAGTCCACCAGCGATCCCTAACTTGCAGGTACAGGGGTTAGGCTTACAAGATTAATTTTGAGGCAACCATACACTTTACCTTACTTTGTTCAACATCTGTTGGCATTTTGTCATTGCATGTCTGTTACTCAGTTCATATACAGGCAGCAAAGGATGCACTTGTATTGTCTCTTTGGCCCCCAATGTTAAACTCATGTAATGTTTTTTAAAAAGGAACACTGAAAAGATGGAATTGGCTAAGAAACATAAAAGAAACAAAGACAATAAAAATGAAAGTGATAGCTGAATCGTACATAAATGGACATTAAGAATAAGTAGCTTATGGTGAGAATATTGAGATTCTGGACTTGTGTCTAGAGGAACTTGAAGGTAAATTTACTGACATGAAGGAGAAAATAAGATGACCCAAAGGATAGCTTTATCCCAGAGGAATTGAAGCTGGAAAAATATTCTTAATAAAGCAACTTTTTAGAGATATTTTATAACATTGAAGTAAAATGGATGAAATATTGGAATTTTAGGGATATCATTGTTCACTAAGGCACAGAAAAATATTCATATTATATTGTAAGTTATGTGATGAAAATAGCACAAGTACTTATCAAATCTCCTTAGTAAAATTTTTACAAACACTCAAATAGCAAATGTTTCTAATACTTTAAAAGATACTAAAAATAACAATTTTACATTTTTCCCCTGTACTCATAATGGTACAAGAGATTTTATTTTATGTTTTGAGAAAATATTTTAAAAGATCACAGAGCAATTATAATTTACCCTTTACATTATTAAGATAATTTTACATAGTTACCTTTATGTTCTTACAGTTTATGCAAAGGGAGGATTGCTATACTAATAAATTTATTTATATATATTATTAATATATAATATATATATATTCACCAAAACATCTGTAAGTAAAGGGAAGCTATGTTTTTCCATGAGAAGTATATTTTCAGACTGCAAAAAAAGGAAAAAGAGATTTATTCATGCATTGGACTCCAACTGCTCTCTCCCTATGGACATTCAATTTGAATATTTCAGTGCAATATAGCACATTCTCAGCTTAATTCCTCACATTTATTTTTTTTTCCAGAAGCTTAATCTAAATTCTGTGCAGGTTCTGATTTTCTTCCTTTCTGTACAAAACTCAAGTAGCTTACACTTCTGGTAACAAAGTTATGTATTGTTCTCACATGAGTACAGATGTCTACATCACCCAGGAAACCAGAGATGGGTTTCGAAAAAAGAGCTCTGGAGGGCTTACCACTAACTGAGCTCCATTGGATTCTGGTACTGAACTGCACCAAGAGGGCTCTGTGTACACACATTTGAGCACAATTCCTGCTGTGAAAGGGCAGGAGGAGCTTTTGCTGACTTGAGGGGGCAAAAGAGCTTAGAGGGAGGAAAAGAAATCTTTTCCTCAAATTTACAGATTGTCTGAATTAAACTTGCCTCGCAAAGTATGAACACAGATTGTCTCTTATTTATTCAGAAGCTTAGAATGGTCCAAAAAAGCAAATGATTTCCAAAGGGACAGAGTGTCTAGAACAGAGCAAGAAGTTCCAGTTTGACAATGCTTTTCATAACAGAGCCTGCTGCTCAGAATCCCAAATACATTTCTTTCTTTTTTTTTTTAAGACTCAGCATTATACATGATCAATGGGCCAGTCCATGGAAACTCATTTATCCCATAGTGCAGTAGAACTGCTAGGCTAACTAAAAGATTACTTAATAGGCTCACAATATAGGATACAGTTGAAACACAGAAGCAGTTATAAAAATTTCACAGAAACTTTCTTTAACTTTTATAATTTTGATTTGGATATCCAGATAAGCAATACATACCACTTTTAATTCTGACACCCACGAATAGTAACATTTGGTATTTTGATATATTTTGTGTGATTTGTATACATTTTTATAGATTATATATATATTTTTTGTAGGAATGTATACATATATATATTTGTGGTAATGCATGCATTTGTTTGCAAAAGTAGTATTATATTGTGTGTTTTATTTTGACATTTGCTTTTCTTCACTTAATATAGTAAAAATATCACATTTTTGTTGTTGTTATGTGCTATCGAGTCCGCTGCAACTCATAGTGACCCTATGTACACTAGCTCTGATCCCTGCCCTATCCAGAGTCAATCTCATCATCTCCCAACAAGCCTAATCCCATTTCTCCAGTCATTGAGTCAATCTGTGTCATTTTAGGTCTTCCCCTCTTGTGCTGTCCCTCCATCCTTGCAAGCATGACACTCCTCTCTAAGGACTGGTCCTTCCTGGCCATGTGCCAAGGTGTGTGAGACTGAGCTTCAAAACCCTTGCCTCCAAGGAGCAGCTTGGTTTCACCCGCTCTAGGACAGACCTCTTTGTTCTCTTGGCAGTTCACAGTATTCTCAATGTTCTTCTCCAGAACCGCAATTCAAAGGCATCAATTCTTCTTCCATCATCCTTAGTTATTGTCCAACTCTTAGATGGATAACAAATAATTGTGATGTTCATGGCCTGGATCAGGCACACCTTAATCTCCAGACTGACATCGCTGCTCTTCAGTACTCCAGAGAGGTCCTTGACAGCATATTTTGTCTGCTAATCCAATTTATGTCTATTGATTTCCTGATTGCTGGTTCCAAGAGTGTTGATTGTGGAACCAAGCAAACTGAACTTATCAACAATCTCAATCTTTTCTCAGTGGTGAGAATCTTTGTGTTCTGATGTTGAGATTCACTCCATAGTAAGAGATCAATATCTACATTACATTTGTTAACAGTTTTATTCATACAAATATAATCTTTCAATCAACTTTTATTTTGGGATATGTAAATTGTTTTCTTCTTTTCATATTTAAGTATACATACATGTGTATTCTTGAACATTTATCTTTACATTTTTATTTCTTTTGGATACATTTCTAGAATTAAAATACTATGTCAAATATTGTATAGGATCATTATTTTAGTATGTGTATGAGGATCCAAGGGAGGAAGAGGAAGCAGAGGGGTTAGGATGGGTGAGAGGTTGCACAATTTGATTGGTGAAATGAATGGTGTGTAAAGGAAAGGGGAAATATCTGTTGTGAATAACAACGTATACAAACTTTGTAGGTAAACTAGTATGTTGTTGTTATGTGCCATCGAGTTGCTTGTGACTCATAGCAACGCAATGTACAACAACCCTAAACTCTTGCTCTGTCCTGTGCCAATCGCTCTGTCTCCAATACACCCATCCCGATTACCCCAGTCACTGAATCAATCCACATCACAGAGGGCCTTCCCCTCCTGCGCTGTCCCTCCACACTCCCAAGAATGATGCCCCTCTCCAAGGACTGGTCCCTTCTTACAACATGTCCAAAGTATGTCAGATGAAGCCTCAGGATCCTTGCCTCCAAGGAGCAGCCCTGTTTAACCCTCTCAAGGATGAATCTGTTTGTTTTCTTACCAGTCCATGGTACCCTCAATACTCCTCTCCAGCACCACAGCTCAAAGGCTGCCTCCTTGGATCCTCCCTAGTCATTGTCCAACTCTCTGATGCATGACAAGTGATTGCAAAGACCCTCGCCTGTATCAGAAACACCTTAGTCTCCAGAGAGACACAATAGCTCTTCAGTACTTTGAAGAAGTCCCTAACAGCAGACTTTCCCATGGCAATACATCTTTTAATTTCCCGACTGCTGGTGCCAAGAATGTTTACTGTGGAGCCAAGCAAACTAAAGCTGTGAACAATCTCCATCTCTTCACCATCCATCCTGATGCTGCCAATTGGCCCAGTGGTGAGAATCTTTGTCTTCTTGATATTGAGCCTCTATCCATATTGAAGGTTGTAGTCCGTGACTTTCTGCAACAAGCACTTCAAGTCCTCCTCAGTTTCAGCAAGCAGGGTTGTGTTATCTGCATAAAACAAATTGTTGATAAATCTTCCACCAATCCTGACACCACATTTTACCTTATAGAGCCCACCCTCCCGGATAATCTGTTCTGCATACAGGTTGAAAAGGTATGGAGATAGGACACATCTCTGGTGTACGCCCTTCTCAATTTTGAAACATGCAGTGTTTCCTTGCTCTGTTCTGACGACTGCTCCTTGGTCCAAGTATAGATTTCGCATTAGCACAATCAGGTATCCTGGGATTCCCATTCTTATTAGAGCCAGCCACAGTTTATGACCCACACAGTCAAACACCTTTGCATAATTACTCAAACAGAGATAGACATTCTTATGGTATTCCCTGCTTCCAGCTAAGATCCATCTAACATTAGCTACAATATCCCTGGTACTAAGACCCCGTCTAAAACCAGTCTGGCCTTCTGGCAGTTCTCTGCTGATGTGCTGTTCTTGTCATTTTTGGATAATCTTCAGAAGAATCTTGATTGCATGTGAAATCAATGATATTGTTCTGTAGTTTCCACACTCTGTTGGGTTGGGTCATCCGTCTTTGGAATGTGGACAAATTGTGATCTCTTCCCGTCAGTTGGCCAAGTGGTTGTTCTTCAGATTTCTTGGCGTAACTTGGTGAGCACGTCCAGGGCAGCATCTTTTAGCTGTCAATTGGTAAACAATCTATTTCTAGGGCTTTATATTTTGCTACTTCCTTCAAAGCAGCCTGAACTTCTTCCTTCATCACCATAGGCTCTTATTCATATGTTGTTTCATGAAATTCTTCTGTGTCTGCCAATTCCTTTCAATACAGTGATTCAGTATATTCTTTCCATCTTCTTTTAATACTTCCTGG
>NW_006400008.1:2179271-2185871 GCF_000299155.1 Elephantulus edwardii
CAATATTCAGAGTGTCTTCTGACATACATCTTGGTCTTTTCTTCCTCATCTCTCTTTGTAAAGAACATTTGCACTCTTCTGGATGATACCCTTGATATCCTCCCACAACTCGTCAGGTCTTCGCTCATTAGTGTTCAAGGCCTCAAACCTGTTCCTGAGATGGTTCTGAAATTCAGGTGGGATGAACTCAAAGTCACATTTTGGTTCCCATGGATTCGGTTTAATTTTCCTCAGCTTTAGCTTGAACTTGCATACAAGTAGTTGGTGGTCTGTTCCACAATCAGCTCCTGGCCTAGTTTTCACAGCTGATATTGAATTTCTCCCATGGTTCTTTCAGCAGATTTAATCAATCTATTTCTATGCAAACGATCAGGTGAAATCCATGTGTATAACCTGTGTTTATGTCTCTTAAAAATGTATTGCAAAAAATTTATGTAAAACACACCAACAACCAAACAAAAATATTATGTCAGAGGATGCTGTTTTAAATTATTGTGATATATACTTAAAAAAATGTCTTCTAAAAAATCTTAATCATTTTACACCACTTTAACCACCTTGTATATATGATTTCCTAGCTAATAACATCAATGCAACTTATTTTCTAAACTTCATAATCTTTTTAATCTAGAAACATTTACATCTGTTTTCAGATTTGTTTTGTTTTTGCTGCTGCTGACACTTTTTTTTATCTTTAGTGACTATATTTTTTTATTTGCAAATTTTCTTTTGCTGTCTTTTACTCATTTTCAGTAGAACACTAACTTTTTACTATTGATAATATATCTTGCTTAAAAATTGTAGCATGCATATTTATGTTGCAAACATTTTCCTACATTATAATATTCATCTTAATTATTTGGGAATATTAAAATAAAATAATGCACTCCTTTCAAAAAGTCTTCTACACTTGGTGACATATTTAAAAAGATCTTCTCCACTTCAAGATAATACAATTAGTAGCCAATTTTTTAATATTGCATAGCTTTATTTTAAGTATATTATGTTCATACTTTTAAAAGTACTCATTTTTACATTTAAATCTTATTAGCTGTTATGAGGTGTCAGGTAGAAGCCTAATGTTATTTGCTCTCAATCAAGTAACACTGTACTATTAAAAACATATTACCATTCTAAAAGATAGTTGTTGTTACCATGTGTCCTCAAATTTACTATGACCCATAATCCTATTAACTGCAGCCCTGAACCCTGTCCTAATACCCTGAGACTATCTTACGTCTCCAGCACACCTGCCTCCATTACCAGAGTCACTGGATCAATCCAACTCATCCAGTGTCTTCCCTCCTGTATTGCCCCTCCACCCTTTCAAGCATTATGTCCTTCTCAAAGGACTGGTCCTTCCTGACAACATGCCCAAAATATGCGAGAAGGAGCTTCAAAATCCTCACTGCAGTAGCAGTGGCAAAGGTTATGAGGGCAGCAAGTAATAAATGTTGGAGAGGATGTGGTGAGATAAAAACGCTTATACATTGTTGGTGGGATTGTAAAGTGGTGCAACAACTCTGGAAGGCAGATTGACACTTCCTCAAAAAGCTGAATATAGAAATTCCATATAATCCAGCTATTCCATTGCTTTGAATATACTCTGAGAAAATTAAAACTGAGGCTCAAATGGAGAATTGTACGCCAATGTTCATAGCAGCATTATTCACCATCACGAGAACATGGAAACCCCCAGATGTCCAACTACAAATGAATGAATTGGAAAGTGGTACATTCATACAATGGAAGTAGCACGCAGGAGCAATGATTTTGTAAATTACTAATTAAGTTGGAAAGGACTGGGGAGCATTATACGGAGTGAAATAACTCAGTCCCATGAGGACAAATACTGTATAAGCCATTTTTGTAGAATGAGTGTGAGGATCCAAGGCGGGGGAGGGTGGAAGCAGAGGGTGGATGGGCCGTGAGCGGGGTGAGGTGTTAATCACAGGGTCGCACAAATTGATGGGTGGGTGGGGGTGAAAGAAATGGAAATTATCTTGTGTGAAAAACAATGCATTCAAACTTTGTAAATAAATCAATATTCAATAATAACAATTTTTAAAAATCCTTGCTTACAAGAAGGAACCTGGTTGCACCTTTCCAGGAAAGACCTGGTCTTTGGGCAGTCCATGGTATGTTTAATACTTTTCTCTAGCACCACAACTGAATGGTATCAATTCTACTGTCATCCTTAGTCATTGTCCAGCTCTCTGGTGCATAATAAGTGATTGTGAAAACAGAGCCTAGATCAGGCACATCTTAGTCTCTAGATTGAGCCTGACAGCAGAATTTCCCAAAGCAACTCATTTTTTTTATTTCCTAAAGAACAGAGATGTGTGTAATGCATCATGTTGCTAACTGAAAGGTTAGCACCTGAATGAAACAACTCAAAAAGAAGTGGTCTCGTCACATAAAGCTTTACAAACTCAAAAGACCAATAAAAAGTTGCTGTGAGTCAGAACTGACTTTCTGACAATGTGTTAATCACAACAGAAGTATCTCTCATGGAATAACAGGCTAATAGTGGCCAGCTAATGGAAAGGCAACATTTATAGCCTTAAAAAACCCCATGCAAGGTCATCATGAGTTGGAATTCACTTAGTGGCAATGGATTTGGTTTGAGTTTCAAATCTTTACAGAAGTAGGTTGCAAAGTCTTTCTCCTATGGAGTCTTTAAGAGAATTTGAATCTCCAGCCTTTAATTTAAGAGTCAAATGCTTAATGTTACTTGCCATGAAGTTGGTTCTGATTCATCGTAATCCTATGCATGATAGAATGAAATGCTGCCCAGCCTGGCTTCATTCTGACTACCAGACCAGTTCATAATATTAAGTGTCTTCCACTTTTATCTGACCTGCTAGTTTACCAACCACTACGTCCTTGCCCATGGACAGGCTCCTCTTGATGTTGTTGTTGTTGTTATGTGCCGTCGAGTCACCTGCGACTCATAGCGACCCTATGTACAACAGCCCTAAACTCCGCTCTGTCCTGTGCCAATCGCACTGCCTCTGACACTCCCATCCCAATTGTCCCAGTCACTGAATCAATCCACCTCATAGAGGGCCTTCCTCTCCTGCGCCGTCCCTCCACCCTCCCAAGCATGATGTCCCTCTCCAAGGACTGGTCTCTCCTCACTACATGTCCGAAGTAAGTTAGATGGAGCCTCAGAATCCTTGCCTCCAAGGAGCCACCCGGTTTAACCCTCTCCAGGACAAATCTATTTGTTTTCCTAGCAGTCCATGGTATTCTCAGTACTCTTCTCCAGCACCTGATAACTTGTCTAAATATATGACATGAAATATTTGTTGTATGGTTTTTAAATACTTACAACACAATTGAAAATACATCAGTCAATCACATCTTAGTCCTTAAGGTGACAACTTTGCTCTATAAACTATAGAAGTCTTCTGCAGCAATTTTCCCAGTGTAACACATATTTGATTCCCTGATTGCTGCTTCTATGGATATTGATTATGGATCCAGGTAAAACACAATCTCTGACAATATCAATATTTTCTCCGTTTACCAAGATGTTGCTTGCTGATCTAATTGAGAAGATTTTCTTTTCTTTATGTTGAGATGAAATCTATACTGAAAGTTGCAGATTTGAGACTTTCTCAGTAAGTGCATCAAGTTCTCTTCTTATCAGCAAGAAAGGTTGTGCCGTCTGCATATTATAGGTTGTTAGTAGGTCTTCCTCAAATAATGATACTTCATTCTTCTTCATATTGTCCAGTTATTTTGATTAGTTGTTCAGCATACAGATTGGCTAAAAACCCAAAGCCTGTCTTCAAGTCCATTCTGACCCAAGGGAAAGCATCCCTCTGCTCCTTAATGATAGAATGTGTCTGGTGAAAGGATACACTGTGACTCATACCCTTCCTGATTTAGATGTTGAATTAACTTGAACTGTCTTGTTCAGTCCAAATTACTGTCTCTTGGTTTATGTACAGGTTCTGGGTAAGCTTAATTAAGTGCTCTGGAATTCTTTGTAATGCTGTCCAGACTGTTTTCCACATATTTGAATGCCTTGGCAAAGTCAATGAAGTACAGATAAATATATTTCTAATCTTCTCTACTTTCAACCAAGTTTCTCCTGATGTCAGGAATTGTATCTCTCATGTCATGTCTTCTTTTGACACTAATAGTAACAACAAATTGCAAGATGAGAAATTGTTCGTTACCTTCCATTCCATACATCTTTTCCTGAGGATGCATTAACATGCTAATCACAGCTATTTTCAAGTTCTTCTCTGATAATTTACTCATCTGTGTCCTTGTTCAACACTTGTTAGGTGTTAATCTAATCAGAGTACCTCCAAATACAGTGTATTTACTTTAGTTTATTTTGGAAGTAGTCCATTTGGTCCACCTCTTTCCTTTTGGGGGCCTGAGCAGATAAAATTCTGTTCTTGTCCTCTGAAGAGCTTTGAATTTTGTTCCAAGAGATAACTTAATAGTGAAGATTCATGTTAATATTACACAGGTCGATTTTAAGACTGTACTAGGACAGGTTTTTTGGTTTGCCTTTGTTCCTGAAATGGTTTCTACTTTTGAACTTTGTGTCATTAGATTTTGTAGACGGCTGAGAAATTTTCAAAATACTTCTGGTGAAAAAATTATGCTATATTTAGAATTTTGAACAAATTCTTCCAGATTCAGTCATGGCAAACCAAGTGGGACCAAGATGGATTGGAATTTGAAAAATGTGTGTGCCTGGAATGACAATCAGAGCAAGAAAATAATGGAATGCAAAACGAGAAAGGGGAGTAGTGAACACTTTCAGGAGCCTAAAGCAGAACACAGGATTCTTGCCCAGATTTTGAGAGTTATACGCATTCAAAGCAGCACGGTTAAGGGCCATGTTTGATCAGAAGACCATAGGTCCTGACTGTCATGCACACACTGCAATTGTTTCATTATTCTAGTAGGAATTTGACCAAAAAAATTTTGTTCCAGTTCTGGTTGTCATTCCAGGCACCCAGATTTTACAAATTCCAGTCCGTATTGGTTTGACTTGATCAGCCATGACAGCACCATGAAGAACAAGTTCAAAGTGCTGATATATTCTCAGCATCCAGGCCATTGATGAAATCTCTGTGCAGCCTCTCATGCCTTCCAACTTCTCTTTTACTCTTGATGCCTTGAAGCCAGGCTCCATACGTATGTGCTTTTGGAGTCAGACAGAGTTGTAGAGAGTTTGTATACCTTTTCTGTGGCTCCTCCTTTCTGTTTCTCTCTTTCTTGTCATGTTGTTCTTGTTGTTAAATATCATCAAATTGACTACAACTCAACAACCCTATGAACAGCTGCTCTAAACTTTGCCCTATTCTCAGCCAACCTTACAATCTCTGACACATCTGACCCCATTGCCACAGTCATTGTGTAATTCCATCTCATCCAGGGTCTTCCTCTCTAATACTGAACTTTCATTCTTCCAAGCATGGTCTTTCCCAAGGACTAGTCCCTCCTGGCACCATGCCCAAGTATGTGAGATGGAGTTTCAAAATCCTTGCCTCCAAGGAGCAACAGGATTTCACTTTCTCCAGGACAGACATGATTTTTTCTTGTCAGTCAATGGTATGCTTAATACTCTTTTCCAGGACCACAACTCAAAGGCTTGAATTCTTCCTGTCTATTTCTCAGATAGTGACGGAGAGGCATCTTTCAAAGGTACACAGAAAAAACCGGTGGGAAGAGGCCCTTGGGGACAGGGAAGACGTGCTCCTGGGCAGAAGGGAAGCCTGGAGGTGGCGCACAGGGGGAAGTCACCTCAGATAGTGACGAAGAGGCATCTTTCAAAGGTACACAGAAAAAACCGGTGGGCCTTCGGACCTGCGGCCCTTGGGCCAGAAAGAAAAACATAATCTACACAGGAGTTCTACAGGACACGTAACCTTCCCTTGGAGACAGCAAAACTAAACTTAGGAGACACTGGTCAAATGGAAAAAATGTCAGCAGTCTACGTGTTTGGAATCACAGAAGCCAAGAAAGCTTCAGATACAAGCTTTCAGATCATGGGTTGGATAATGGCAGATATTTTCTGAAGGGACTTGGCAGATGTGAAGGGTTATCCTGGTGGAGGGTGGAGCTGGGAAGAAAGTGGGTCAAGCCACTGGGCTAAGGGTGGGGTCAACACTGTAACTAATGCTTAACTCCACAATAAGGGATTTATCTTTCACTGCTCCACAAATTGCTTGTCTGTCAGATACTCCTCTAAATCTGAACATTCAGATTAAGACAGAATAGGAAGAAGGATTGGCCACCCACTTCTGAAAAAGCAGGCCTCTGAAAACCCTAAGCACAACAGAACACATGCAGACTAACAGAAAGGGCAACCTAGGTAGAACTATCAAGTATGGAAATACAAAGGAGGAGGACCAGGTGTAAGCAGACCCTAGTGATTGGAACATAGAATGTGAGAACCATGAATGTAGGAAAATTAGAAATTGTTAAGAAAGAAATGGAACGCATAAACATTGAGATATTAGGCATTGGAGAGATGAGATGCACTGGCATAGGGCATTTTGAGTCAGATGACCATATGATATATTACTCTGGAGATGAAAAGACAAGGAAAAATGGGGTTGCCTT
>NW_006400008.1:2188239-2190212 GCF_000299155.1 Elephantulus edwardii
GGAGGGACGGTGCAGGAGGGGAAGACCCTCTTTGAGATGGATTGATTCGGTGATTGGGGTAATCGGGATGGATGTGGCAGTGGCAGTGCAGTTGGCGCAGGATAGAGCAGGGTTTAGGGCTCTTGTGCATAGGGTCGCTATGAGTCGGAAACGACTCGACGGCACATAACAACAACAACAACAACTATATCTCAGATGCCTAGCAATCAATTGAGAAGACCATGAACTGGATCAGGCACACCTTAGTCTATAGACTGACAGCATAGCTCTTTAGCAATCTGGAGAAATCCTTAATAGCAGATTTTTCTCAATGCAACTCATCTTTTGATCTCATCTACTTCCTAAACAACATGCCTTCGAAAACTCTATAGTCTTTGATAAATGTCAATAGTTATAGAAAAGCTTCAGGGTTTTTCTTCATAGGGTTGCTATGAGTCCTGCTCGATTCAAAGGCAATAAACAACAGTGCCAAGAATATTGATTGTGGATCCAAGCCAGATTAATCTAGAATTTCATCCTTTCCCCACCTACCATGATACTACATAATGGCCTGATTATAAGGATTTTGTTTTCTTTATGTTGAGATGATTGGAATCAGGTGTGACATCCACTTCCATAATAGCTTGCCTCCAGAAACCCTATGAACCTGGAGAAAGAATGAAAGTCACACAAGTGTTGAGGACTTGCATTCATAGGGTCACTATGAGTCACCTACAACTCGATGACACTTAACAACAGCAACAATATGTTGAGATGAAATCCAAACATAAGGCTGCAGTCCTTGATCTTCTGCAGCAAACGCTTCAAATCTTTCCCGGTTTCAGTGAGCAAGGTTGTATAATAGGCATAACACAGATTGTTGATGTCTTCCTCCATCCACATTCTTTCTTCATAAAATCTAGATTCTAAAATGATCTATTCAACATATGGATTGAAAATGTATGGAGAAAGGATACCTGCTTGACATACTTCTTTTGTGATTTTGAACCTTGCTCGGTGTAGATAACAGTTTCTTTGTCTACAGGTATAGATTTCACATGAGCACAGTCAGTAGTCTTCATCAATTTCAAGTAACATGGACATACCTAGGTATAAGGCAGAATGGGAAATATAAGCTTTATTCTGTATGCCATCAAATCAATTGCTCTTTGGTAGCTTAGTAGAGAGAGAGTTGCACTGTAACTGAAAGGCAAGGGGTTTGAATCCACTAACTTCTCAGCAGGAGAAAGATGGACAATCTTCTCTTGTGCAATCTATAGCCTCTGGAAATCCACTGGACCTTTGGCAGCTCTAAGTCAGTTCCAAATTCATAGCAATGAGAGAGAGAACTATTCAGCTAACTACTAGTCCTATTTAACTTTTAGTTATGCTTTAACATATATTTTTCTATTAATAAAGAAGTAATGATGTACTGACATTCTACTATAAAATGGAAGATTGATACACTCTTACTACTTCTTCCTATAGACAATTCCTTAAGATAATGTGTTGTTTTTTTAAAAAAGTATCATGATTTTTACTGCTAGATTATTTTAGCTGTAATGGACATTGCCAGAGTGCTGGAAAGAAATTATGTCAGTCTAGATACAAATCCAGGCCATGGTTTTCTCAATTACTTGCTATGCTTCAGAGAATTGTTGTTGTTATGTGCTGTTGAGTCGCTTGCGACTCATAGCGACCCTATGCACAACAGCCCTAAACTCTGCTCGGTCTTGTGCCAATCGCACTGTCCTGAAACTCCCATACCGATAACCCCAGTCACCGAATCAATCCACTTCATAGAGGGCCTTCCCCTCCTGCACTGTCCCTCCACCCTCCCAAGCATGATGTCTTTCTCCAAGGACCAGTCTCTTCTTACAACATGTCCAAAGTATGTTAGACATACGTAGCCTCAGAATCCTTGCCTCCAAAGAGCCACCCGGTTTAACCCTTTCCAAGATGAATCTGTTTGTTTTCATAGCAGTCCATGGTAC
>NW_006400008.1:2191241-2194718 GCF_000299155.1 Elephantulus edwardii
TCTCAGAGTCAGCCACAGTTTGTTATGATCCACACAGTCAAATACCTTTGCATAGTCAATGAAACACAGATAGACATTCCTCTGGTATTCCCTGCTTTCAGCTAAGATCCATCTAACATCAGCTACAATATACCTAGTGCTACGACCCCTTCTAAACTGAGTCTGGACTACTGACAGTTCTCTGCTGATGTGCTGTGTCAGTCGTTTTTGGAGAATCTTCAGTAGAATCTTGCTTACATGTGAAATCAATGAGATTTTTCTACAGTTTCCACACTCTGTTGGGTCACCTTTCTTTGGAATGGGAACAAATATAGATCTCTTTCAGTCAGTTGGCCAAGTGGTTGTTCTCCAGATTTCTTGGCACAACCGGGTGAGCACATCCAGGGCAGCATCTGTTAGCTGAAATATGTCAATTGGTTTACCTGGAGCCTCATATATTTTGCTATTTCCTTCAAAGCAGCCTGAACTTCTTCTTTCATCAACATAGGCTCTTGCTCATATGTTGTTTCATTAAATTCTTCTGTGTCTGCCTATTCCTTCCAATACAGTGATTCAGTATATTCTTTACATCTTCTTTTAATACTTCCTGGATCCTTTAACATTCTGCAGAGAGCATCTTTGATTATAGCAACTCGAGGTTTGAATTTTTTCTTGAGTTCCTTGAGCTTAAGAAATGCTGAGCGATTTCAGCCCTTTTGATTTTCTGACTCCAACTCCTTGCACATTTCATTGTAATATTTTGCTTTGTTATCCTCTGCTGCCTTTTGAAATCTTCTATTCAATTCTTTAGTATCTTAAGTTCTTCCTTGTGCTTTGGCTTCTCTACGCTCCAGTACAATTTTCAGAGTCCCTTCTGACATCCATTTTGGTCTTCTCTTCCTCTTCTGTCTTTGTAATGACCATTTGCACTCTTCCTGGACGATACCCTTGATATCCTCCCACAACTCGTCAGGTCTTCGCTCATTAGTGTTCAAGGCCTCAAACCTGTTTCTGAGATGCTTCTGAAATTCAGGTGTGATGAACTCAAAGTCACATTTTGGTTCCCATGGATTCGTTTTCATTTTCCTCAGCTTTAGCTTGAACTTGCATACGAGTAGTTGGTGGTCTGTTCCACAATCAGCTCCTGGCTTAGTTTTCACAGCTGATATTGAGCTTCTCCAGTGGTTCTTTCCACAGATGTAATCGATCTGATTCCTATGCATACCATCAGGTGAAATCCAAGTATATTACCTGCGTTTATGTCTCTTAAAAAACGTATTTGCTATGAATAAGTCATTGATTGTGCAAAATTCAATCATTCTCTCTCCAGCTCCATTTCTGTCATCGAGTCCATGTTTTCTAACTACTTAATCTTCTTCTCTGTTCCCAACTTTTGCATTCCAATCACCCATTATCATCAATGCATCTTGATTGCATGTTTGATCAATCTCTGATTGTAAAAGTTGGTAAAAATCTTCTATATCCTCTTCCTTGGCTCTGATTGTTGGTGCATTTATCGGAATGACAGTGGTATTCACTGGACTTCCTTGTATGCGTATGGATATTATCCTGTCACTGACAATATTGTACTTCAAGATGGATCTAGCAATTATTTCGCTGGGCAGCTGAAGGGTCCTTAGAAAGAACTCCCCACCATTTCCCAGGTAACATTGAAGAGGCCAAACCCACATGGAAGTCGTTCCTCAGGCTGTGTAGTGGGGCATAAAGAGTCTGACTGGCGGAGATGCTGGGCACCTGAAGGTTCAGAGAATTAGACAGTGGCTAATGATAATAAAAGAACAGATGCCTTCGGGTTGTGGTGCTGGAGAAGAGTTTCGAATATACTGTAAACTGCCAAGAAAACAAATACATCTGTCTTGGAGAGGGTGAAACCAAGTCTCTCCGTGGATGCTAGGATTTTGAAGTTCTGCCTCATTTGCTTTGGGCACATGGCCAGGAGAGATCGTTCCTCAGAGAAAGACATTATGCTTGGAAGGACAGCTCAGGAAAGGGAGACCCTGAATGAGATGGATTGATACAGTAACTGGGATGATGGGGGTTGGTGTGTCAAAGTTGGTGAGACTGACTCAGGATAAGAAAGGGTTCAGAGATACTTTACATAGGAGCTGTTGAACATTGCAGGTGACTCAGTGGCACAAATCAACCAATAACATTATGACAGGTTTGGAAGCAGGAGTGGCATTCCCTTCCTAAATAGCATGTCTCTGGAAACTCTATGGACTTTGATAAAAGATGAAAGTTTTAGAGGGGCTTCAGGCTTTTTGTTCATAGGGTTGCTATGAGTCGAGTATGACTGTACTCAACTTGAAGGCAATCAACAACAACAACATGTATTTTCTAAGTAAACATTGTAGATTTTAACATTTAAGCTAAAGTATGTTTACAGCTTTATGAAATGTTTTCTTAATTTCTTATTAATAGATATATTTATGAGTGGTAAATTCAAGAGAAGTAAGACAAAGAAATAATACGTTAAGCTGTTGTTTATCTGAGAATGTATTTGTTTCTACTCTACAACAAATTTTAGTTTGTCAAGGAAAAGAATATAGTATTTTCTGCCATAACTCTGTAGATATTTTTTGCATTGCCTTATAGAATTTAGTTTTTTAGATGTATGACAACAACTGGTTATTTTCTCCTTTATAAAATTTTCTGATTGATGTGTGAAGGATTTCCTCTTTATTTTTTAAATTAAACTTAGGAGCATAAGCCTTTTTCATTGATTTTGCTTGGTATTTTGTGGACTATTTAACATAAAAATTGAGTCTTTTAAAAACTCCTGAAATTGTCTCTTAATTTCTATTATTATCATTATAACTTTTCACTTTGTTTTTTTCTTCAATTTTTATCAGTGTATCCAAAGGTTTCGATATTATTCAAATCACTTACTATTCTGAATGTTCAGTTTTGAAAAATACTGATATTTCAATCTACAATATACTGGACTAGTACTACAAGATAGGGGTCATTAGTATGTGAATGTTAGACAAGTACTAAGACATGATTTTGAAAAGTCTTATGTACTGATTATACTTGCACTGACTTTTCTGGTCTTTCTTCCATGTTATTTTAGTATTACACCATTATTTTCTTCCTTCAAGTTCTCAGAGAATTTCTTAACTTACTCATTGAATTAATTAATTTCATTTTCTGTAATATTTATTCTACTATTGAATGATTATTGCTTTTTCAGTGTCAGATATCATAAACTGTCTGTTACAAATATTTTCTATTTTCAGATTCTTCTGTTTATATAATGGCAAAGCCATTTAAAATTTTATTAAATAAACATAGTGGTACTTCCTTTTGTTGGGATCAGTGTCTCTGAAGGAACTGAAGAACAAATTCAAACGTCGAGTTCTATAATTAAGGATGCTTTCGGCAGAACGTTAAATGATCCCGGAAGTATTAAAAAAAGATGGAAGGAATATACTGAGTCACTGTATCGAAAAGAATTGGAAGAAACAGAAGAATTTA
>NW_006400008.1:2196108-2252682 GCF_000299155.1 Elephantulus edwardii
GCGATTGGCACAGGACAGAGCGGAGTTTAGGGCTGTTGTACATAGGGTCTCCATGAGATGCAGGCGACTCGAAGGCACATAACAATAACAACAACAACAACAACAAACATAGTGGATGCTTAAAAGATAGATTGAAGTTGTGGTACATTCATACAGTAGAATACTACACAAGATGAAGAAGCAATGATTTTGTAAACTGCTACCTTATTTGAGAGAGACTTGAGAGCATTATGCTGAGTGAACTAACTCAGTCCCACAAGGACAAAAAGTGTATAAAGCTATTATTGTAGAATGAGTATGAGTATCCAAGGTAGGAGTAGGGTGGAAGCAGAGGGGTGAGGATGGGTAAAGTGTGAGGGTAGGGTGTTAATCATAGGGTTGCACAATTTGATGGGGGGATGAAGGAATTGGGAAGGATCTTTTGTGAAAAACAATGTATTAAAATTTGGTAAATAAATCAGAATAAAATAAAATTTAAAAAAGAGAGCTATATATATATAAAAAAGACACATTGGATTGGGAAAGTCTACTGTCAGGGACCAGAGCACTGAAGAACATGATGTCAGTCTGGAGACTAAGATGTGTTTGATTCAGGCACAGGAGATAAGACCCAGATGAGATGGATTGACACAGTAACTAGGGAAATGGGGGTTAGTGTGTCAGAATCAGTGAGACTGGCTCAGGAAACAGCAGGCTTCAGAGTTGCTTACACAGCGTCATTATGAGTCACAGGTGACTCCAGGGTACACAAAAACAACATCAATTGCATATTGTATTAGAAGTGCTTGCTAGGACAATATGACAAGGAAAGGAAATAAGATGATCCAGATCGGCAAAGAGGTGATTAAACTGTTGCTATATTCAGATATGATAGTACACAGAGAAAACCACAAGGACTCAACTAAAAGCTATTCGATCTAGTGGACGAATTTAGTAGAATGGCTGGATACAATATCAATATACAAAAGTTAGTGAGATTACAGTAACAAAGAAAACACAGACAAGAAAATAAAAAAAGAAATACCATTTATAAAAGTCAACCACCAATTGAAATACTTACAATAAATCGAACAAGAGACAAGAAAGACTTTTGCAAAGAAAACTACGAAACACTTCGTCAAGAAACAGTGAAAGACCTACATAAATGGGAAAATGTTCCCCATTCAAGAAGGATTCAATACACTGAAAATGACAATCCCACCAAAAGCAATGTACATGTAGTTCCAATATAAACAATACATTCATTTTTAAAGGATATATAAAAGTTAATTGGCAAGTTTATTTAGAGAGGAAAGAGAACCTGAATAAGCAAAGTACTGAAAAAACAAAAATGAAGTGGGAGACGTAGCACTCCCTGATCTCAAAACCTATCATACAGCTGTAATAACCAAATCAGCATGCTACTGGTACAATGACAGGTACATAGATAAATGGAATATAATAAAGAACTTGGAAATGAACTCACTTTTCTACTGTGTACCAAGGTCTACAAGGAAACAAAACTTATCAACTGAAGAAATGATAACCTTGACAAGAAATTGTTCTGGCAAAACTGAATGGACTGTTACCTGCAGAAAGCTGAAACAGGATCCACATCTCATATCACACACAAAAAATCAATTCAAGGTAGATTGGAGACTTAGAGGTAAAGCCCAAAACAAATATCATGAAAGACAAAATGGGCCAAGCTTAGAAAACCTATAACATAAAGATGCTGCAAAATACAGTGAGAAATGTACAACCAGAAGAGGATAAAATTGATGAATCAGACCTTCTAAAGATTAAGTTCTTGTGTGCTTCAAAGTTTTCTCAACACAGTGAAAATAACACTTACTCACTGGGGGGTGGGGAGGAACCACAAAATATTTGGTAGTACCATCCCAGACAAAAGGTTCTTAACAAAAGTTTACAGAATACTACAGGGCATTTATTAGAAAAATATTGATAATCCAATTACAAAATGGACAAAAGACATAGAAAGACTTTTCTCAGAGGAAAATATTCAGATGGCCAACAGACACATGAAGAAATGCTCAAAATCATTGGCAATAATAGAGAAGCAAATCACAACAACAATGAGATACCATCTCACTCCAGTTACAGTGGCAAAATTTAGCATGACATCAAGTACTAAATGTTAAAGGGGGTGTGGAGAAATAGGAACTGTCATACACTGTTGGTGAGATTGTAAGGTGGTAAACCTCTGTGGAAGGCAGTTTGGCATTTCCTCAAAAAGCTGAACACAGAAATTCCATATGACCCAGTTATTCCACTGCTATGGATATACTCCAAGGAAATTAGAACTGAGCAAAATGGAGATTTGTACACCAGTGTTAATAGTAGCATCATTCACCATTGCAAAAACATGGAAAGAGCTCAAATGCCCCACCACAATATAATGGATTGAGAAATAGTGGTACATTCACATGATGGAATACTATGCAGCACTCAGGAGCAATGATTTTGGAAAATGCTATATAACATGATAGATGAGATTACCACAATGAAGGAACTCTCTCAGTGTCATAATGAAAAATACTGCATCAAATCATTATTGTAAAAATATAAGGATAACTAGTAAAATGTGGGGGTCCAAGGTAGGAAGAGGTAGGAGAAGAGGGATGAGGGTGGCCAGAAGAAAAATCATGGGGTCTCACAATTTGGTGGGTGCAGAGGGGAAGGAGTAAAGGAAAAGGGAAAGATCCAGTAGGTAACTGAAGAGACTGTGGTGGGCATAGTTCAATGATGAATAATTTCATAAAACACAATTTATGGGAATGATTGCATGAAACACAATGTGAATGATAGTGTGAAACAGAATGTATATGAATTGTACAAATCAATATAAAAAAGTTAAAAATTTGTACAGCAGAATGAAATCCTATCCAATCTTTCACCATCCCTAAAATATATGCTGTGTTTAAATACATTATTGCAGTCATTGCTTCAGTCCATTCTGTTGAAGATCATCCTCTCTTCATTGACCCTAAACTTTACAGGTAAAGTGTCCTTTTCTCACCACTTTCATCTCTTTTTGAAACTCTGAAATGATGTATATGTTAAGTATCTTCTTGTCTCATAATTTCTTGAAACTGTGCTCAGACTTTTAAAATTCCATTCTTATTGCCCTTCAACATCTGTAATCTTAACTAATTATCCTCTCATTTCCTTATTTTTTATTCTGACTGTTCAAATTAGTTGGTCAATCCTTCTGTTATGTTTTTTATTTTAGCTACTATCCTTTTAGTTGTAATATTTCTTTTTCTAAATCTTAATTTTGTTTGTGCTTTATTTCCCTTGTTTCATTTAGCTTTTTGTCTATGGTTTACCTTAATTTGTTAATCACTTTTAAAGTTATATGTTAATCTCCCATTTTTTAAATTATTTTGTTATCCCCAGATGAGCTTTTACTTCCTTTGTTATGCTCGTTTCAATGGAGCCTTATTTATTTCTTTTGGGTCATGTAATTTTTTTTGTGTGGGGCATTGGAATTTCTGAAGGCATTTACTTGATCCGTTTTCTCTAATATTTGTTTTTGCCCATATTACTTTCTGCAAAAAATTCTTAAGTGAGCAGAATCTTGAACGTTTGTTTACTCACTCTCTCTGTGTGTATGTGTGTATGTATGTTTCTCTCTCTCTCTCTCTCTCTCTCTCTCTCACACACACACACACACACACACACACACAGCGAGAGCTCCTTCTTTGTCTCTGGTTTAATTTTATTTTGAAAGCTCCAGATCTCAGTTTGTAACTTTCTTTCTCCCCTGAACATATGAGAGAACATGCTGTAGTCAGTCTGTGCACCAGCAGGCCCTGATACTCACACAAGCTCTCTTGTACTAATAAATTTGTCTTCCAGGGCACAGTATTCTCTCTCTGGATATTGCTTTATTAACTATGAACATATTTTTATTTGAAAAACCTACACTGAGTGAGTCCCCTTCCGAGTGAGTGTCCCTCTGAGTTTTGCTCAATGACCCAACTTTGAGGGAAAGGACCAGCAGCCGTTGGTACATTTCAGAAGGACAAGCTAGCCCTCTCTGGATGGACCTCTGACAGACATGTTGCAAGGTTTTTAGAGCTGCAGTTGCCTTGCCCTGTGGTAGTTGAGGGCAACAGCATCTACTTAGATGACCCACCTCATGTCTCCACTGAGGGAACCTTCTGTAAGAGTTTCTATCAGTCCAGCAGCCAATAGTTACTGGGATTGTAGGGGTAGGTACATGCCAAATAAATCCCAGAGGAGGTCTGCTTTGTTGCTTATTGGAGCCTTATAGTAATTATGGAAGTGGAGTCAACTTAGTGTCTAATAGGGGGTGTGGGTTGTAGGTATTCAGTGTTTTCTAGTGACAACTGATTTGTAGTGATTCTCCATTGAGTTTTCATAGCTGTGAATTTTTAGGGAAGAAGCCTACACCTTTTTCTGCCATTGAGTTTCTGATTGATTCAAATCCTCAACCTTTGGGTTAGTAGCCTGGCATTAAAACATTACACCCGTCAGGAGTGATGCCTGATTTCTAGCACGCAGTAGCCTCAGTCGCCAGTCCTAACTAGAAGGTTATTGTTGTGTATTGTAGCTTCAGAACCGACCCATAACTGAAGAGTGCATAATTCCATACCAAGCCCCAGGGAAGTCTGTCCTCTTGATTTCAGAAGCTTGTACACAAGAAATGAGTATAATGCTGACTGTGGCAGCAGACTCTACTTCAGGGATTTTCAGTTAGCAGCAGTTTGTAACAACTTGGCATCCAATAATTACCAGCTTTGCGAGGGAATGTCATGCTTTAGACAGTCTTTAAATGGGAAAGGTGTTGCAATGTTCTACAAAGACCCCTGGGTGCTGTAAACTGGGAAGGAGGAGTCAGTCTTTACTGGAGTCTAAATTCACAGTCAACAATCTACTGGGGGAACCTGAGAACAACAAAACAAACCTGGGAGCTGTTGGGGGAAAAAAGAAAACCTAAAACATGCTCTCTTCCCATGCAGTTTAATGGAGTTTGCTTGAACAACAAATATTAATTACTTACAAAAAATATCGGAGAATTAAAAGCTTGATCTAAATGTTTTTTTGTTGTTGTTGTTAGATGCCATCAAACTGAGTATGGCTCTTAGTGACCCTGTGAACTCCATCCTGAACCCTATCCTATCCTGCGCCATCCTCATCATCTCTGACACACTGGAGACCATTGCTGAAGTCACTAAGTCAATGAATGCATCTTGCTGGGAGTCTTCTTTGCCAACCCTTGTATCCCTTTTCTAAAAAATAGCCTCAACTAGCTACATGTCCAAAATATGAAAGATGATGCATCACCATCTTTGCTCCAAGGAACACCCTGGCTGAACTTTTTTCCAAGATATATCAGTTTCTTCTTTTGCCAATTCATGCATATTCAGTACTCTTCTCCAACACTACAATTCAAAGGCATCAATTCTTCTGTCATCATTACTCATAGTCCACCTCACTTATACATAGCAGGTGACAGAGAACACCATGACCTGATCAAGTGCACTTTAGTCTCCAAACTGACATACTTACTACTCAGCATTTTGGAGAGGTCCCTGGCAACAGACTTGCCCAGTACAATTTTACTTCTGACCTCCTGATTGCTTCTACCAAGGATATTGATTGTTCATCCAATCAAGAAGAAATCATTGACAGTTTCAATCCTTTCTTGATCTATCATAATGTTGAATGTTGGTCCTGTGGTGAAGACCTATGTTTTTTCGACACTGAAATGTAATCCATACAGAAAGCATCCTTGATTTTCTACAACAAGTGTTTCACATCCTCCTCACTTTTGGCAATCAATATTGTGTAAGGTGATCCAAGAAAAAGTGGAATTTTTTTAACAATATCATTAATATCTCATACAAGTAAAATTTTGTTGAAGATCATTAAAAAGTGGCTAGAACAGTACACTGACATGAAACTACCAGAAGTTCAAGCTGGATTCAGAAGAGGCCAAGGCACTAAGAATATCATTACTGATACTAGATGTATACTTGTTGAAAGCAGACAACATGAGAAGAATATTGATTTGTGTTTTATTGACTAACCATAGCCATCTGAATATGTGAATCATAACAAATTATGGCTAACATTGAGAAGACTGGGAATCCCAGAACACTTAATGGTGCCCACACAGAATCTATACCTAGACTGAGAAGCTATTGTATTTTTTAATCGAGATTATAATGAAAGTTTATAGATAACTTGTATTTCTATTTATTCATTGTTGCACATCCCCTGCCTTCTACCTCCCCCCAGTTTGTTCTTTACTTTGGAAAAAGTTCTTTCATTATTATACAGTACCCTCCACAGTCCACTTTACTGTGCAGCTCTTATACTGTACTCTTGAAATGTCAATAATACCTAATCATAGTACTGAAGAGCAATAATGTCAAGCTGGAAACTAAGGTGTGCTTGATCCAGGCTATAGTCTTTGCAATTGCGTGTTATGTATCAGAGAGCTGGACAGAGACAGAGATGATAGAAAGAGAATTGAGGCCTTAGAGATGATAGAAAGAGAATTGATACTTTTGAGCTGTGGTGTTGGAGAAGAATGTTGAAGATACCATGGACTGCTAGGAGAAAAAACAGGTTTGTCCCAGAAAGGGTGAATCCAAGCTGCTCCTTGAAGTCAAGGATTCTGAAGCTTCATCTGATATACACTGGGCATGTTTCAAGGAGGCACCAGTTCTTGGAGAGGCACATCGTGTTTGGGAGAGGCAGGGACAGCTCAGGAGAGGAAGACCTTCAGTGAGACGGATAGATTCAGTGATTGAGGTAGTAGGAGTAGATGTATCGGAGACAATGAGGTTGGCATAGGATAGAGTAGGGTTTAGGGCTCTTGTACATAGGGTCGCTATGTGTTTCAAGCTACTCAATGACACATATCAACAACAACATATTCCTTTTATACAGTCCTCATCTGTTTCGATGCTACATATATTATTTATCCCCTCTTATCTTATTTTCCCCTAAACCTCATATCAGTCAGGTTTTATAACAGTGGCATAAATGGGAAGAGACCCCAAATAAGAAAAGCACTCCTTAAAAAAGAGAAACAAGGTAGGAGGCATCTCACTCCCTGATTTCAAATCCTACTACACTGCAGTGGTGGTCAAGACAGCATGGTACTGGTACAATGACAGACACACAAATCCATGGAATAGAATTGAGAACCCAGAAATTAGCCCATCTACTTATGGTCAACTGATTTTTGACAAGGAGATGAAGTCAGTTAAGTGGGTAAACTACAGCCTTTTAAACAAATGGTGTTGGCAAAATTGGAAAGCTATCTGCAGAAAATTCAAGCAAAATTCACACCTCACACCATATAAAGAAATCCAACACAAAGTGCATCAAGGACCTAGGACTAAAACCAAGGACTGTAAACATCATCAGAGGAAAGCTTGGAAGAAATATAGAAACCCTAATCCACAACATGAACAGTCTTCCCAACATTCTGAAAAACCTACAACCAGAAGAAATAAAATAGATGAATGGGACCTTCTAAGAATCAAATCCCTATGCATATCCAAAACTTTCTCCAACAGGGTAAAAAAGGGAAACCACAGACTGGAAAAAAATATTTGGCAATGACATGTCTGATAAAGGACTTAATATCTACAATTTATAGAATAGCTGAACATCACAACAATAAAAAGATAAACAACCCAATTGCAAAATGAGCACAGGATACGAACAGACACTTCACCAAAGAAGACATTCCGACAGTGAACAAACACATGAAGAAACGTTCAAAATCCCTAGCTCAAAGAGAGATGCAAATTAAAACAACCATGAGATATCTTCTCACCCCAGTAAGAATAGCAAAATTCAACAGAACAGCAAACAACCAATTCTGGCAAGGTTACGGAGAAACTGGAACCCTTATTCACTGTTGGTGGGAGTGTAAAATGTTGCAGCCACTATGGCTTTTTCTCAAAAAGTTGCAGATAGAAATACCATTTGACCCATCAATTCCACTACTGGGAATATACTCTAAGGATACCAGAACTGCCACCCAAGCAGATATATGTACTCCCATGTTTATTGCTGCTTTGTTCACAATAGCAAAGAGCTGGAAACAACCCAAGTGCCCATCAACGAATGAATGGTTAGAGAAGCTATGGTGTATTCACACAATGTAATATAATGCAGCACTGAAAAAACAAAACAAAACAAGGAACTCATGAAGTATTATACAAAATGGGTGGACCTGGAGAACATTAAGCTGAGTGAAATATCTCAGTCACAAAAAGAAACTATTGTATTAATGCACAGAGAGAGAAGACTGTATGGTTTAAAATCAAGAAGTATGTACATCAAGGTTGTGTCTTTTCTCCGTACCCATCAGTCTATATGCTGAGAAAATTATTTGAGAAACCAGATTCTATGAAGAAGAATGTGGCATCAGGATTGAAGGAAGACTCATCAACAATCTTTGTTATGCAGATGACACAACAACTAATTGTTCTAGGGAAGTTTGTTCTGAGGGTGAAAGCTATGAAGAAAAAAAAAAGCATATTTCGATTATAAAGAATGTGTGAAAATTTTAAGATGGAGAAACTTTGAAAAATTTTAGGGACTATAGGAATGTCCTCCATCTGGCACAGAATGAGTGGAGAGATAAGAAGAAGTCAAGAGTCTATGGAAGAACTTGGAAGAAAAACAGAGAGTTTTCTCCCAAGAGCATGAGAGATCTATATAAGAATGAATGTAAGTCCAAAATCTCTGTAAGTTTTCACTGAAATTAATAAATTTTTTTTAAAAAAGATGAATGTTAAGGAAGAGGATACTGCATTTGAAAAGAAAAAAATAAATACTTAAAATCAACTACGGAAACAAATGGGCACTTAGATACACTTAGCTTATTGATTTAAAGCAGACACTTGGGGACTTGTCTCTGTATAAGCTGGGATCATCGTTCTGAGAGTAGAGGGCTCCTTTTTCTGGAACTAACTGATAGTTGTTCACAGTAGCTCCCACATGGAATGAGGACAAGCACAGAAGCACAATTTGTTCGTTCATTCTTTCATGTTTGCTGTTGCCCAGTGCTTTCTACTGCTCCCCATTTGATAGTCTCTGAAAGTCAAGTACCATTTCCTCATTTTCATTACTCTTTTATTTATGGTGGTGTGGTATTGGAATGACAGAAAACTCCGATGGCCTCATCCATAGGAAATTGCACTGCTAAATCAAAGATGGTTGGAATTCACCAGTAGCTCAGCAAAGAGAGCGATAGGTAGTCTCCTCCTATGTGATTTATTGCTGTGATAAACCTACTGGAGAGTCAGCTATGAGTCCATTTAAACTGAATAGAAAGGAAGGGTTTTTTGGAGGTTGAATAAATAGAATGATGACCTGTTTATCCTGCCCTCTTCCCAGAATTCATCTCTTGTTAAGGATCTTTACATTACTCTAAGATCAATGAGAAGCTAGAGAATACTTTTTTTTCTTATTTAAGGAGAACATGATGGTTAATATTGTGTGTAGTATACTACTATATGTGCTGTAGACTCTAACCTCAGTAATGTTAATAAGGAAGAATTAGAAGTAGAACTGTAAGATAAGATCAACCTGATTTGACCAAGGAGAAGTCTCCTCAGGGATGTGACTTGAATCAAATGTTTGGATTTTCTGGCAAAAAGCTAGAGATTTTTATCTGATGTACATCTGGCCATTTGGCTTTCACCTCCAGACTTGAACCAGTGATCTGCCATACTTTCTAACATTGGTTTTTCCAACTCCAAAGCCAGCTGTGTGTGAATCTGCTTTTCTGTAAATGTCTTGTGACTCATCAGGCTCTGAAACGGAAACCTAAAATACAGCTTGAGATCTTGCTTGCTGGCTAACAACTTGAACTTTTTAGCTGCCCAAACATCTCTCTCTTAAGGTCTGACCTATTGGCCTGTGATTTGCTAGTGTCTACAAGCATGTGAGTAATTTTCTTGAAATGTCTCTCTCTCTCTCTCTTTCCTTTCCCCGTTTTCCCTTTCTCCCTCCCCCTCTCTCATTCTCTCCTATTCTCCCTCTCTTCCTCTTTCTCTGAAAGTATATATAACAGGTTCATCCTGGAGAGGGTGAAACCAGACTCCTTCTTAGAGGCATGAATCTTGAAACTTCATCTGGCATACTTTGAGCATGTTACAAGGATGGACCAGTCCTTGGAGAGGGACATCATGCTTAGAAAGGTGGAGGAATAGCACAGGAGAGGAAGAATCTGAATGAGCTAGATTGACTCAGTAACTAAAGTAATCAGGATTCAGAGACAAAGAGGCTGGCTCAGAATAGAGCAGGGTTCAGAGTTGTTGTACATGGGGTTGCTATGACTTGAAGGTGACCCGATGGCACATGACAACAATGTATATTATGAGCTAAGTATATATATTTTTATTATGCTGTGTTGTTGTTGATTGCCTTTGAGTCAAGCACAACTCATAGTAACCCTATTAACAAAAGGCCTGAAACCCATCTAAAACTATTGACATTTATCAATTTCTCAAAGTTCACAGAGTTTCCAGAGGCATGTTGTTTAGGAAGTGGGGGGGAAAGAAAGAGAGAGAGAAAAAAAGAGATTTGCCATTCACTTCCAAACCTCTAAAAACCCTATGTACAATAGAAGACACTTAGACTGACAGATAGGGCAACTAAGGTGGAGCCCTTAAGTATGGAACACAAAGAAGGAAGAGTTCTAAGAAGACATTAATTAGTGGAATGTGAGACACATGAATGTAAGAAAATTAGATATTGCTAAGGAAGAAATGGGATGCATAAATATTGACATACTAGGTATTGGCAAGATGAGACAGACTAGCATGGATTATTTTGAGTCAGAGGATTATATGATTTACTATGCCGGTGAGGAAAAATGGTTACTTTAATTGTTAAAAAAGTCATTTCTAGATCCATCTTGAAATACAATGTTATGAATAACAAGATAATATCCACTCATACAAGTCTAGTGAGTATCACTATAATTCAAATATATGTACCAATAACCAGTGCAAAAGAAGAGGAAATAGAAGATTTCTACCAACTTTTTCAGTCAGAGATAGATCGAACATACAATCAAGATGCATAATGGGTGACTGGGATGCAAACGTTGGGAACTGAGAAGAAAGATCAGCAGTTGAAAAATATGGACTTGGTTACAAAAATGAAGCTGGAGATAGAATGATAGAATTTTGCACAATCAATGATTAATTCATTGCAAATATGTTTTATAAGAAACATAAATGCTGGTTATACACATGGATTTCATCAGATGGGATGCATAGAAATCAGATCTATTACATCCGTGGAAAGAACCTCTGGAGAAGCTCAATATCAATTGTGAAAATTAGGCCAGGTGCTGATTGTGAAACAGATCACCAACTACTCATATGCAAGTTCAAGCTGAAGCTAAGGAAAATTAAATCAAATTCATGGGAACCAAAATATGACCTTGAGTCTATCCCACCTGAATTTCAAAACCATCTCAGGAACATAACATGAACTTCCAGGAAAATAATGAATAATGAAGAGGATGAAACCAAGTCTCTCCTTGGAAACTAGGAATTTGATGCTCTGCCTTACTTACTTTGGACACGTAGCCAGGAAAGATCGGTCGTTGGAGAGAGACACCATGCTTGCAAGGGTTGACAGACAGCACAGGAGAGGGAGACCCTGAATGTGGTGGATTGATACAGTAACTGGGGCGATAGGGATTGGTGTGTCAGATTTAGTGAGACTGGCTCAAGACAGGGAAGGGTTCAGAGCTGTTGTACATAGGGTTGCTATGCATCACAGGTGACCAAACCAATAACATTCTATGACATATTTGGGATCAGGAGTGGCATCTACTTTCTAAACAACATGCCTCCGAAAACTCTATGAACTTTGATAAATGTTAATAGTTGTAGCGGGGGTCAGGCTTTTGTTCATAGGTTCGCTATGAGTCATGCTCAACTCAAAGGCAATCAACTACAGCATCTCAGGAACAGGTTTGAGGCCTTGAAAACTAATTAGTGAAGACCAGATGAGCTATGGGAGGATATCAAGAATATCAACCAGGAAGAATGCAGGAGGTCATTGCAAAAAAACATAGAAGAAAAGACCAATATGGATGTCAGAAGCCAAGAAGCCAAAACAAAAGGAAGAAATCAAGATTTTAAAGAGCTGAACAGAAGGCTTCAAAGGGCAGTGTGGGAAAACAAAGTAAAATAATATAATGAAATGTACAAGGAGCTGGAGTCAGCAAATCAAAGTGGCCAAACTCACTCGGCATTTTTTAACTGAAGGAACTGAAAAACAAACTCAAGCCTCGAGGTGCAATACTTAAGGATGCTTTGAACAGAATATTAAATGATCCAGGAAGTATTAAAAGAAGACGGAATGAGTATACAGAATAATTGTACCAAAAGGAATTGGTGGACACAGAAAAATTTATTGAAACAACATATAAGCAAGAGCTTGTGGTGATGAAGGAAGAAGTTCAAGCTGCTCTCAAAAAACAAGGCCCCCAAAATTGACAGCATACCAATTGTTATATGTCAACAAACGCTGCCCTGGATGTGCTCACTGAGTTGTGCCAAGAAATCTGGAGGACAACCTGTTGGCCAGCTGACTGGAAGAGATCTGTATTTGTTGCCATTCCAAAGAAAGGTGATCTGATCGAGTACAGAAATCAGCAAACAATATCATTAATATCACAAGCAAAATTCTGCTGAAGATTATCCAAAAATGACTGGAATAGCACAGCAACAGAGAACTGACAGAAGAAGCTGTGGTACTAGGGATATTGTAGCTAATGTTAGATGGATTTTGGCTGAAAGCAGAGAGTACCAGAGGAATGTCTGTGTTTCATTGACTGCAAACACGTTTGACTTTGTGGACCACAACAAACTGTAGCTAACTCTGACAAAAATGGAGATCCCAGAACATTTGATCATGCTTATGTAAAATCTACACTTGGACCAGGAGGCAGTTGTCAGAACAGAGTATGGAAATACTACATGTTTCAAAATTGAGGAGGGTGTACACCAGGGATGTGTCCTATGTCCATACCTTTTCAATCTACGTACAGAACAGATTGTCCAAGAGGCTGGGCTCCCTGAGGAGAAATGCGGCATTATGATTGGAGGAAGACCCATCAACAATCTGCATTATGCAGATGACACAACCCTGAGAAAGACCTGAAGCGCTTGCTGCAGAAGGTCAAAGACTTCAGCCTTCAATATGAATTGAATCTCAAAATCAAGAAAACAAAGATTTTCACAACTGGGCCAACTGGCAGCATCATAATAGATGATGAAGAGATCGATATTGTTAACAGCTTTAGCTGGCTTGGCTCCACAATCAACACGCTTGGCCTCAGCAACCAGGAAATTAAAAGATGAATTGCATTGGGAAAGTGTGCTGTTAGAGACCTCTCCAAAGTACTGAAGAGCATTGATGTCACTCTGGAGACTAAGGTATGCCTGATAAAGTCCATGGTCTTTGCAATCACTTGCTATGCATCAGAGAGCTGGACAATTCTTAGGGATGATAGAAGCAGAATTGATGCCTTTGAACTGTGGTGTTGGAAAAGAGCATTGAATATACCATGGACTGCTAAGAGAACAAACAGGTTCTTCCTGGAGAGGGTGAAACCAGGCTGCTCCTTGGAGGTGAGTGTTCAGAAGCTTCATCTGACATACTTTGGACATGTTTCAAGGAGGGACCAGTCCTTGGAAAGAGATGTTGTGTTTGGGAGGGTAGAGCAACAGTGTAAGAAAGGATGACCCTTGATGAAATGGATTGATTCAGTGACTGGAGTAATCAGGGTAGGTGTGTCGAAGACAATGAGATTGGCACATGATAGAGCAGGGTTTAGGGCTGTTGTATATACTGTCTCAGGCAACTCAACAGCACATAACAACAACTCTCTCTCTCTCTGTGTGTGTGTGTGTGTGTGTGTGTGTGTGTATTTTGTTGTTATGTACCATCAAGTTGAAACTGACTCATAGCTGACCTTTCAGCAGGATTTCAGAGACAGTAAGTAAACTGCATGGGACGTGATTACCAATATTTCTCCTACAGAATGGGTGATGAATTTAAACCCTGTGCCTTTGGTTTGGCAGTGCAACTCTTTACTACTAGGCCACCAGAGCTCTCTGTCGATAGATAGATAGATAGATAGATAGATAGATAGATAGATAGATAGATAGACAGACAGATAGATATGGATATATAGATAGCTGTTTCACAGTGAAGCTTCTTGCTACCAGGCCACCAGAGGAAGAGATTGTCTTTTTCCTGCGAAATAGCTGGTAGATTTGAACCTCATGACTTTGGGATTGCAGCTTAGTTCCTTACCACTAGACCACCAGAGTGTACCTGGGATTACTGCTAGGAATAAAATTTACTTATGATCAAACTGGTTTTTCTCCTCTCGTGTGTACTTAATTGCAAGATGTTTATTTTCTCTCAATTTGGTCCTTTCTGTAGCATATCTTAAATTAGATTTTTTTTATTCAGAGTGCTATACTATGTTTATTGTTCAAAATTACTTTCTTAGCCATCAGCTTTGACTTTTACCACATGACATGGTTGAAATATATACATGGTATATATAAATCACTTGTAATAGAATTGACCAGTCTCATCATCCCACCAGAATGAGTGGATTTAGCAATGAAGGGGGAAGTTTCACTATCAGCTAGGAAGAAGAAGCAGAGAATGCTACACGTGTCTTTCAGATCTAGAGATTTCTGTACTATTGAGATTTGATACCAAAATATGAGCAGCAATAGCCTCAGTGAAGAAACAGATAACCAACATGAAACAAAGCTGACTTGGAGTTGCTGCCCCATGGAGCCAGACAGAGCCAAGAAGGGCTCTCACCCAAATTTGCTAGAGGAGAAGGAAACACCATAATGGGAAGGACTAAGACAGCTTTGTACCACTGGTCTAAAACTACAAGTTTGAAGATTGAAAGGCCTTGAGACTGCTTGGGAATCTCTCCTGCCAGAGAAGTTTGATCCTGCAGCCAATCTGAATTATAACTTGTTACCTTTCCTATTAAATTCCATAGCTGTGAAAATGATTCTATGATATCTGTGTAGCTATTGCAACAAACTTGGAACTGGTAGAAGAGCTGTAAGATTAGTATTGGAGGTATGTATGAGGGCTAAGAGATCATTTTTAACCTCCTAAAAAAGTAATTTTGTACTGTGGATGTTATTGATGGTGACACCTGTCCTTGTGTACTTAATAAAGATCAGAAGCAGCATCCCTACTATTTTTATAACAGTCCAAAACTTTCCTTTTTTATAATGTCAATTCAGGATTTTTTCAATTACTTTGTTTCATACATCCTGAATAATTTAAATGGCAATTAGTTGCAAGGTGATGGTGGTGGTTGTTGTTGTTGTTATGTGCCATCGAGTCATTTGCAACTCATAGCGACCCTATGTACAAGAGCTCTAAATGCTATTCTATCCTCTGCCAACCTAGCCATCTGAAACGCACTTATTCCCATCACTCCAGTCACAGAATCGATGATCTCATCGAAGGTCTTCCTCTCCTTCGGGGCCCCTCCACTCTGCCAAACACGATGTCCCTCTCCAAGGACCAGTCCCTCCTTGCAACATGCCCAAAATATGTCAGTCAAAGCTTCAGAATCCTTGACTTCAAGGAGCATTCTGGCTGCACCTTCTCCAGGACAAACTTGTTTATTCTCCTAGCAGTCCATGGTATATTCAACACTCTTCTCCAGCACCACAGCTCAAAGGCATCAATTCTCTTTCTATCAACCCTATTCACAGTCCAACTCTCTGATGCATAGCATGTAATTGCAAAGACTATAGCCTGGATCAGGCACACCTTAGTCTCCAGCCTGACATCATTGCACTTCAGTACTCTTGAGCGGTCCCTCACAGCCAATTTCTCCAATGCAATTTGTCTCTTGATTTCCTGACTGCTGTTACCAAGAGTGTTGATTGTGGAGCCAAGCAAACCAAAACTGTTAACTATCTCAATCTCTTCACCATCCATACTGATGCTGCCAATTGGCCCACTGGTGAGAATCTTTGTTTTCTTGATGTTGAGCTTCAATCCATATAGGAGGCTGCAGTCCTTGACCTTCTGCAGCAAGCACTTCAGGTCCTCCTCAGTTTCACCAAGCACGGTTGTGTCATCTGCATAACACAGGTTGTGCCTAAATAAACACCCTTTAATCATTTTCATTAAAATAATTTTTCTTGTCAGTAATAGGTAATTTGTAAGAAACAATCACCTGAGTATCTGGTGATTTTTGCATCCTTCATTACACATGCACAAACTAACTAGAAAAATAAGTTGTTATTGTTGTTATTATCGTTAGGTACCATTGAGTCAAGTATGACTCCTAGCAACCCTATGGACAACAGATCTGAATCCTGTGCTATCCTGTGACAGTCTCATAATCACTGACACACTCAATCCAATCCCATTGCTGCAGTAACAGTGTCAATTCTCTCGGCTGAGGATCTTCTCCTTCACTGTCCCTCCACTTTCCCAAGTATGATGTTACTCTCCAAGGGATAACCTCTCCTAGCAGCATGCCCAAAGCAAGTGAGATGAAGTTTTCTAATCATTGCCTCTAAGGAGCACTCTGGCTGCACCTTCTCCAAAGCATATCTGTTTATTCTTTTGGCAGTCCATGGGATATTCAGAGCACTCTTCTCAACATCACAGTTCAAAGGCATCAATTCTTCTTATTCATTATCCAGCTTTCAGATACATAGCAAGTGACTGAAAAGGCCATGACCTGAATCAGATGCACTTTAGTCCTCAAATTGATATAGTTATTTCTGAATAGCTTGGAGAAAGAACAGGATATAGAGCAAAAGTTTAACATCTCATTGTGGAATTTACTACATTATTTTTTCCCTTTTTTGTATCATTTGAAAGTTATAATTCAATAAGAACGTAAATAAACCCAACGAAAACAATATTTAAGGAAATGAGGCAAGAAAACTAGGGATGGCCTCAGGGCATATACTGATTTTTTTTAAAGCAGTAAGAATTATTGTCTTTAACATTAGAACTGATCGTGATTCTAGTTTGTTCAGGTTTTTAAACAGAAAATCAGCTTTTAAATAAGAAACCCCAAAAATTCCTTTGAGATTTTCTCTAATGCACTAGCTGTTTATTAAAATAACAACGCTCTTTGTTTCTTTCTCTAATCTAGTAAAAGGCCACTTAAATCTCAGAAAAGCAATAAGGTTAGACAAAGCAAAACCAGAAAACTAGATCAATACACTTAGAACAAAACTAGTTCACCTATTTCTGGTCCCATGTTTTTGAAAGAAAGATTTTTAATTTATATGTTTTCTTGTATTTCTTCCATCAAGAAAGAATTTCTAATTGTCACATTCTTTGAAAAACTAAAAAATGAAGAAGATAGATAGCGTCTCCAGAAAACAGAGTTTAATACTGAGGCATGCAGTCTTATCCTGATTTTAAACTGTATAAAAGAATATTGATTTTAAAATAGTGATACACTAAATAACTGAGGCTTAGACCTGCTTTATCACTGGAATTTTGGGAAGCTTTGTCTTCCTAATGCCCTTCCAAGCAAGCACTTAAGATAGACTAGCCCATTAGCTCTCTATGGACACCAACTTTGTCAACGTACTGACAGATTTCTTTAAGTACAGATCTCTTTCCCGAGTCTGATTATGTGCTCTGGCTTAGTGATAACAAAGTGCATCACATTATCAGAACACTCATTTAAAAGAGCTATAAACAATTGCCTACTAGATGAACATAAGAGTACAAGCGGTAGAGCGTCCTTCTGTCCTCTTATTTTTCTGTTACACTATACTAGGCTGCAGTCAAAACCAGTGTACGCTAAGCAAATGACAGGGCATGCATTCACTGGTGTTAACTGCCTAACATGTATAATAGGAGCACCTCTTTTACAAACAAATTTAAAACAGCATTTATGTTATAAAAGATGACTTTAGAAGATGAAATTTCAAATAAAAAAAAATTGGAAAGTGTGTATTATAATTCTGGAGGAAAATGGCTATAGTTCGTTCGGAATAAGAATATTTACATATTTAAGTTGAAAGCAGTGATTAGTGAAATGGCACCTAACAAAAACAGCACCTGATAAAGACTTGAGTATTATTTCATGTTACTTAGTGCGAAGAAAAAAAACCATCATTTTTTCGGTGATCAAAGCTTAATAAGAGTGGGGGTTTTGGGTTGTTTTGGTATGTTTGGTTTTGTTTTTTTTAGAAGGAGCATGAGGCTGAGAAAAAGAGGTCACAAATTTCTTCACGTGCAACTGGCCATTCATTTATCTTGGCTCTATATCACATAGCTTTCTTATTTAGTAAGATGGTATCTGTCTCATGGAATAAACATATTGCAAGACATGAACATTTGACTTGTTTCAAAGGAATATATTAGCCATTATTTTGCTATCTTCTTAATTTAGAAATTACATCCATGCTTCAAGACACCTGCCTACTGGGAGCTGGTGCTGTCCCAGTCAATGGAGAGAAAAGCATCCTGTGGGCCACCCTGACCAGCCAGTGAAGAAAGTAACTTCTGAGCCATAGTGAGTTCACCCAACTTCCAGTATCCTCACCTCTGCTTATAAACTCCGTGCCAGGGACTAGCCAGCAAGGAAAGAAGAGCCCTGTTGTCCTGCCCTGAGTTCCTGCTGCCTTTGCCCATTCACTATATCCAGGGACCAGTCAGTAGAAAGGGGAGCATCTTGGGGGGGGCAAATAAACCAACCAATAGCAAGGGAAGTGCCTTTGGCCCAGCTGTGAGTCTTCCCCATCTTATTCAATCTGTGAGTCCTTCCTTCTCCCACCCACTAGTTCACCTCCAGGGACTAGCCAGTGGAAAGGGAAGTACCTTGTGGGCCACTGGGACCAGACAACAGTTAGGGAAGCACCTTGAGGGCCACCTGCACAACCAAAGACATATCTAAGAAACAAAAAAGAAAATGTAAAAAATTAAAGGATGGAAGAAGTATAGCAATTAAAGGACAATCATAAAACGGAGGATTGGCAAATCTATGATAATAGACTTCAGAGAAAAAATCACCATAAGGTATAAGGAAGAGCACTAATGACTAAAAGCACAATTAAACAAAATGACATATCTCTAGTAAACATCTAAATACCAAATTCTAGAGCTTTAAAATACATAAAACAAAGTTTAACAAACTCATGGGAGAAAATAGACAACATTCAATAGTAGTAGTAGACTTCACCACACCACTCTCACGGAACTACAGGCAAATTCAAAAGAAACTCAAAAAAGATACAGAAGAACTAAATTCTATAATTAGCCAATTCAGCTTCAGACGTATTCAGAGTTGTTGATATATGCCGTGGAATTGCCTGTGACTCATAGTGACCCTATGTATGACAGCCCTAAACCTCTATCCTGTGCCAATCGTATTGTCTCTGACACATCTACTCCCAATACCCCAGTCACTGAATCAATCCATCTCATTGAGGATCTTCCTCTCCTGCACTGTCCCTCCAACCTCCTAAGCATGACATCCCTTTTCAAGGACTGGTCCCTCTTTGCAAAATGCCCAAAATATGTCAGAAGTAGCTTGCCTTCAAGGAGTACCCTGGTTTAACACTCTGCAGGATGAACCTGTTTGTTCTTTTAGCAGTCCACAATACACTCAACACTCTTCTCCAGCACCACAGCTCAAAGGCATCAATTCTCCTTTTATCATCTCCTTCTATCATCCCTTCCAAGGACTGGTACCTCCTTCCAACATGTTTAAAGTATGTCAGACAAAGCTTCAGAATCCTTGCCTCCAACAAAGAGCTTGGTTTATCCTTCTCCAGGACAAACCTGTTCGTTCTTTTAGTAGTTCATGGTATACTCAATATTCTTCTCTAACAGCACAGTTCAAAGGCATCAAAATGTAAGGTCAAGATTGGTGGACGATTTATCAACAATCTGCGTTATGCAGATGACACAACCTTGCTTGCTGAAACTGAAGAGGACCTGAAGCACCTGCTGCAGAGGGTCAAGGACTGCAGCCTCCAATACGGATTGAGGCTCAATGTCAAGAAGACAAAGATTCTCACCACTGCACCAATTGGCAGCATCAGGATGGATGGTGAAGAGATTGAGATTGCACACAGCTTTAGTTTGCTTGGCTCCACAGTCAACAGTCTTCGCACCAATAGCCAGGAAATTAAAAGGCGCATTGCCATGGGAAAGTCTGCTGTTCGGGACCTCTCCAAAGTACTGAAGAGCAATGGTGTCTCTCTGGAGACTAAGGTGCATTTGATACAGACCATGGTCTTCTAAATCACTTCTTATGCATCAGACAGTTGGACAATGACCAAGGAGGATAGAAGGAGAATTAATGCCTTTGAGCTGTGGTGCTGGAGAAGAGTATTGAGAATACCATGAACTGCTAGGAAAACAAACAGATTTGTCCTGGAAAGGGTTAAACTGGGTGGCTCCTTGGAGGCAAGGATTCTGAGGCTCCGTCTAACATACTTTGGCCATGTTGTGAGGAGACACCTGTCCCTGAACAAGGACATCATGCTTGGGAGGGTGGAGGGACAGTGCAGGAGGGGAAGGCCCTCTATGAGATGGATTGATTCAGTGACTGGGATAATCGGGATGGGAGTGTCAGAGACAGTGCAATTGGCCCAGGACAGAGCAGAGTTTAAGGCTGTTGTACATAGGGTCACTATGAGTCGCAAGTGACTCGATGGCACATAACAACAACAACAACAACAACAATCATTGTCCAGCTCTCTGACACATAGAAAGTAACTGCACAGGCCATGGCCTATATCAGGCACAGTGTATTCTCCAGACTGACATCGTTGCTCTTCAGTACTTTGGAGAGGTCTCTAACAGAAGATTTTCTTCCCAATACAATACGTCTTTTAATTTCTTGGTTGCTGGTGCTAAGAGTGTTGATTGTGGAGCCAAGCAAACTAAAGCTATGAACAATCTCAATCTCTTCACCATCCATCATTATGCTGCCAATTGGCCCAGTGGTGAAGATCTTAACATTGAGCTTCAATCCATATTGAAGGCTGAAATCCTTGACCTTCTTCAGCAAGTGCTTCAGGTCCTCTTCAGTTTCAGCAAGCAGGGCTGTGTCATCTGTATAAGGCAAATTGTTAATGAGTCTACCTCCAATCCTGATGCCACTTTTCTCCTCCTAGAGCCTAGTCTCCCAGATAATCTGTTCTGCCTATAGATTGAAAAGGTATGGAGATAGGTCATACCCCTGATGTACACACTTCCCAATTTTGAAACATGCAGTGTTCTCTTGCTCTGTTCTGATGACTACCTCCTGGTACAAGTATAGTTTTTGCATTAACATGATCAAGTGCTCTAGGATTCCCATTTTTCTCAGAGGTAGACACAGTTTGTTGTGCTCCATACAAATGCCTTTGCATAGTCAATGAAACACAAATAGACATTCCTAAAAAAAAAAACACCACAAAACAAAACAACAACAACAAAAAACCCCAAATAGACATTCCTCTGGTATTCCATGCTTTCAGCCAAGATCTAACATTAGGTACAATATCTCTTATACCACAACCCCTTCTAAACCCAACCTGCATTTCTGTCAGTTCTCTGTTGATGTGCTGTTTCAGTCATTTTGGGATGATCTTCATCAGAATCTTGCTTGCATGTGATATTAATGATATTGTAACATAATTTCCACATTCTGTGGGATCACCATTCTTTGCAATGGGAATAAATATAGACCTCTTGCAGTCAGTTGGCCAAGCAGTTGCCCTCCAGATTTCTTAACACAACTTGGTGAGCACATCTAGGGCCCCATCTGTTAGTTGAAATATATCAATTGGTATACCATCAATTTCTGGGGCTTTATTTTTTTCCAATTCTTTCAAAACAGCTTGAAATCTTCATCACCACAGCCTCTTGCTCATATGTTGTTTCATGAAATACTTTTGTGTCCACCAATTCCTCTTGGTACAATGTCTCTGTATACTCTTTCTTCACCCAAAAAATCCTCCTCAATTAAAATGAATTTTTTTTCTCAAATGCACACATTTCATGATTCAGAAGAATCAAACATACACTAGGACACAAAGAAAGCCTCAACACACTAAAACACATCTAAATAATACAAAGTATGTTCTCAGACTACGGTTTAATGTCATCAAATGGGAAAAAAAATCTCCTCATACACAACAGTCATGTTGTCAAGAAGGGCTATTCTTGGGATGGACATGATTCTTGGAAGGGTGGAGGGTTGGCGAAGGAGAGGAAGACCTTTGACCAAGTGGCTTGACATGGTGACTGCTGCAAAACACTCTGATGTGTCAGGAAGTGTGAAGATGGCACAGGATAGGACAGGGTTCAGCTCTGTTGTTTACAGGGTCTCTATAAGTTACACTTGACTCGACAAAACCTAACAACAACTATTCACACCTTCTATCCAGTTCGGACTGAGCATTTCCTGAAGACATGATTGAGCCAGAGATGATCTTCTGAGAGCTCTGATAAAATTATCTGCTTGAATAATTTTTAACTAATCCATTAATTATCCCCAAATCATATTCAGCTGTTGGCCTACCACTCCATTCTCCCTCTACTGTCGTGAACAGCCATATACCCTGCCTTCCAGCTTGTCATCAAAAAGACTCTGTTCCTTCTCTGTCTAAATCCAGGTCATGCAGATATTTCTTCCTTCCTACAACTTATTTTCTCTTATAACGTATTTTCTCTACTAGATTTAATATAAGCGTGCACTGCTATTTCTCCTATATATCTTTTGTTTGTTTTTAAATTCCTCTCACTTACTATCCCCTGTCAAGTATTTATCAATTCTTCACAGTCCTAGGGACAAAATCCTACAGCATATTTTCTACACCAATTAACTCTAATTACCCTCCTTTCCTTCTTTAAAAAAACTCAATTTAATAGACTTGTATAGGTAAATGCACCAAATACTTCTTATTTAAGTAACCTATTACTATGTTTACAACTCGACGGCATCAAACAACAACAACATTGCTATGTTACCAATCCAATTTTCAATTCTCAGACTATATTCTATTTGACTATATGCAGCATTTCAAACAGTTGAACACTCTCTTCTCGACATCCTTGATTTATAATAATTATATTCTCCTAGGAGAAGAGTCAACCCTTGTCCACCATATCCAATCTAAAATATACCTTGACATTGCCTTCAAATTATTCCCATGAGCTGAATCACATCCACTATGTTTAGGGCTGACACTTAATTGGAATCATCATATTTCTTTCAGATTCTTATGATGACCTCTTAACTCTTCTTCTTATCACATTGGAATCTCTTTTCAACATAACAATCAAAGTAATTCTTTAAAAACAGAAATCAGAGGGAAGTTCTGGTGGCCTAGCGGCAAGGAGCTGCAACTACAATCCCAGAGGCCAACGGTTTGAATCCACCAAATGCTCTGCCAGGGAAGGAGGGACAATCTCCTCCTGTACCAGTCAGACCTGATTTGATGGTACACTCACACAAAAATAATAAAATAAAAATAAAATAACTTTAAAAAAACACCCATAAATCAGAATATGTTTCTCTTCTCAAAATATCCCAATGACTTCTTCTAATCTCAGTTTAAAATCATTTTAAGAACCTGATGAATGTGGTCACCAACTTTCTTCCTTGCTGTATTCCCCGCACTTGTTCTGCACCAGTACATGACTGTCTTATCTCAAACATGCTGCCATAGAATACCTTTTCTGCTTGTGATGTCACTTACGTTCCCTCCAAGTTTTCTTTGAGAGTGTCTGCTTGAAGGACCCTAAAGACATCATGGATCTCATTTGCAAGGAAATCTCAAAATGTAATTTGTGACAAGCTTCTATGTTCCAGGTAAGCCAGAGGATAGAATGATGCTGAGCAAGCCAATTTGGGAGACACAACAAGAAAAGAACACTAACTAGAATAAAGTGGAGAAAAAAAGATAATGTAAATTAATCATGATTTAATCTGCACCAAAGCAAGAAAATAAACTTCTTTTGGATATCAAAATCAATTTAAAAATATATGTATTGCAAACCATAAATATGAAATATTTTTTTCTCTTTTGAATGAATATCTATTAAAGTAGAGAAATGTAAACCACGATTAAGTATATCTATAAAATTATTTTTTCCTAAGCACTACATAAATTATCTAGATTGCTAGATTGATTTCAGGTGAAAAATAAAACAAGTCATCCTATATACATTAGCTAATTAGTGATTATATGTGGTAATTTGGATCATGTGTCAGATTCATCTTGTATGAGCTGTATAAGCAGACTGTTAGACTTAATAAGCTCTTCCTAAATATAGAAATGTATCTGACTGTCACAATTCACAAAAGTGATATATGAAATTTCCATTTCAAAATCTCACAGAATTTTAAGACTCTTCTCTGGCAAAATTTTTTTTTATATGTGCTTACTTTTGGTTGTGAAATGAAAGGTCTAGAGAGAAATTCAAACTGGCTGGTCATTGCCACATGCATAGCCAGAGGTAAATCGGAAGAACTTGCTACCTCTGTGCCCAAGATTATTCTGCTTTAAGTTGAGAGATTATGCTTGTTTAAAAGAAGGTTCAAGAATAGCATATTGAACTAAAGTGGGCAAAGCACTTTATTCATTTCCTTATGGCAGGATTTATAGTTCAGTGAACCCAGAATCCAATATTAACATCAAAATACTGACTTGATATTACTTTCTGCTATGGCTGCATTTCTTCCACACTACCTCACAAGTCTGCTCAGAGTTCAATCACTGGTGGAACTGCCAACACAGCTCAAAAATGTGTTTTACTACTGGATTATTTCCAGGATCTTTGTGGCATGCACCTTGAAAACGGATTCTCGCTACTCTGTCCCCTGTTTATCACACATTCCAGACCATCATCAGTCACTATCTTCTGCCTTAAAATAATTGCAAATATTTTCTTCTCTGGGGCTAGCAGAAAGTTTCATTTCCCCACTGTTTTTCGTGGAGTAGGATGACAGTCTGCTTGCTCTATTTTCTTTCTAAACACTGTTTTATGTTATAACTTCTGTAGCTTCCCAAATGTACTTAACAGAGTGAATCCTGGGAGAAGATATCTATTGAAGAAGATGACTTTTATAGCTTAGTAAAGAAAAAATATCCCAAATATAAATGATAAATTCGTAATTTCAAGATTGACTTTAGTCAAATGCATAGTGCTTCCAAGAGATTTCTTTGTGCTTTGACCTGATAATGACAGCTGCTGATTGTTAAAAGAATGAAAAAGTCCAATACTTATTATGCATCTACTAAATTAGAAGGTTATTTTTATAGTAAGAGGTATAAATAATAGATTAATTGTAAATGACAAACATAAAAGATGTACAGTCGTACTTCAATATCTTCATAGTAATCAGTAGTGCAGCCACCATGGGTGGAGATCGCCTCCAACTGAGACAGTAATTAATGTTATAAAGAAGTTTAATAGCACTTGGAAGACCTGAAAGTAAACATATGAGTGAAAAGGCTTCTAGGTCAAAGAAGATGATGGCTTACTTAGATGCCTACCATTTAAGGTGAAAGTTGTTCTAGGGTTAGGAGAGAGAGAGAGAGAGAGAGACGATCCTTTGCCAAAAGCCAAGGTAACTAACAAGTTAAATCAGATTCAAGCTAAATTCTGATCTAAAAGCTATCTCTTCTATTAAGAAGTGACAGTATGTCTTTTATGCTTATGTTGTTGTTATTGTTGTTGTGGTGGTGGTTATTGTTGTTTACCATAGAGTCGGAACCTACCTAAAGTTGACCCTCGGGTGGGTTTTCAGAGGCAGTTAATCTCACAGGAGGAGATTGCTCATCCTTCTCCCACGGAGCAGCTGGTGGTCTCAAACCATATACATGCCTTCAGGATTGCAGTGCAGCTTCTTGCCACTAGGTCACCAGAGTTCCCTGTAACAAAAATCATTATTTGTTTATGTTATTGTTATCTATCATTGAGTCATGTATGACCCCTAGGGACCCTACTGAACTCTGAATTCTGAACTCTGCCCTATGCTGAGCTAATCTCACTGTCTACCACACACCTGCCCTCATTACCGCAGTTACTGTATCAATCCACCTCATCCAGGGTCTTCCTCTCTTGTGCTCGTCCTCCACCCCTTCAAGCATGATGTCCTTCTCCAGAGACTGTTTCCTCCTGGCCACATGCCCCAAGTACGTGAGACAGAGCTTCACAACTCTAGCCTCCAAAGAGCAGTCTGTTTTCACTCTCTTCAGAACAGATCTTTTTATTTTCTTGGCAGTCCATAGTACCCTTGTTCAGTCCATGTTCAGTACCCTTCTCCAGCACCACAAATAAAAGTAAAATTCTTCTATCAACCCTAGTCACTGTCCAGCTTTCTGATACATAATAAGTAATTGTAAAGACCACGGTCTGAATTAGGTGCTCCTTAGTCTCCAAACTGTCATTGTTGCTCTTTAGCACTTTGGAGAGGTCTGACAGCAGCTTCCCCTTGAGCAATTCATCTTTTGATTTCTTAACTACTGGGGCCAAGAGTGTTGATTATGCTCCAAACAAGCTGAAATTGCTAATAACCCCAATCTCTTCTTCATCTGTCCTCGTGCTGCCAATGGTCCCAGTGGTGAAATCTTGTCTTCTTCAGTCGTATTGAAGACTACCTTCTGCAGCAAAGATTTCAGGTCCACCTTGTGTCCTAGAAGGTTGTTGATGAGAATTCCTTCAATCCTGATGCCACATTCCTCCTCATAAAATCCAGCCTCCCGAATGATCGACTCTGCATATATTTTATTATAAAAAAATAAGAATCTTATTTAGTAAACGTATAATAAATATTGGAATTTCTCTTTGTTCAACAATAGGCAGCTATCAGAGTTGTTGATAAAGTTGTTGTTTGTATTGCCATTATGTGCCATCCAGTTGGAGCTGACTTACAGCTGATCCTGCAGCAGATGTGCAGACGCTGTAAGTTGCATATAAAGAGATCCCCTTTCTCCCGAGGAGCAGCTGGTGCATTTGACTGGATGCCTCTGAGATGGCAGCGTAACTCAATAGGCCACTAGAGCTCACAGATTTAAGAGTACAAAATGAAATCATTTAGAACTCATTCATACAAACACACACACGCGCGCGTGCAGATCGAGAGAGAGAATGAGAGAGCAAAGGAATACTGCATGGCTTAAAATCAAGAAAGTTGTGCATCAGGGATGTAGCCTTTCTCCATGGTTACACTGTCTGTTTACTGATCAAATCATTCAAAAGACTGGACTTTATGAAGAAGACTCTGGCATCACGATCAGAGGAAGATGCATTAACAACTTGTGGTATGCATATGATATAATCTTTGCTTGCTGAAATAGAGGAGGACTTGAAACACTTGCTGTAGTATATCAAAGACTACAATCTTCAATATAGAAAACAAAATCTTCAACACTGAGCCAATAGGCAACATCATGATAGAGAAAAAAATTGAAGTTGTGAATTATTTTACCTTGCTTCGATCCACAATTAACATCTTTGGTTCCAGCTGTTCAGAAATGAAAATATGTGTTGCATTGGGAAAATCTGCTATAAAAGCACCACTCCAAAATGTTAAGGAACAATGATTTCAGTTTAAAAACCAAAGTGTATCTGACTAATTCAATTACATCTAGAAGTTGAACAACAAATAAGGATCACAGAAGGATTGATGCTTTTGAGTTGTGATGTTTAAGAGTACTGAATATTCCATGGACTGTTAAAATAAAAGCAAATCTTGGAAAAAGTGTAAGTTGGAGAAGGTGATCCTTAGAAGCAAGGATGGTGAAACTTTATCTCACATACTTTGGCCAGATTGTTAGGAGGCACCAGTCATTTGAAAAACGTATTGTGCTTAGAAAGGTGGAGCATCTGTGAGAGGAAAATCCTTAAAAAGATGGAGTGACACAGGGCTTAAGTATATCAGAGATAATGAAGATCACACAATATAAATTATCAAAATTAAGTTCCATTGTTTATTGTGTCATGAAGAGTTGTGATCAACTTGATAGCACCTAACAGCACCAGAAAAATATAAATCAGCATCATTTCCAAGTCTCATGCAGCACTTATTAGCATCAAATGTTTCCTGCTGTCACCTCATCTGAGGGCATTTGTGTTTAAGACTCCCACTCAGACTAGTGGAGAACCACATAAAGCTACAAAAGTAAGGGTGGTGTGGTGCATTGCCAACTTGAAGGCACAAGGTTCATATCCACTATCAGCTACAAGGTAGAATGATGGGCAATCTCCTCCCATGCAATTTACTGCTTCTGAAATCCTGCTGGAGGGGCAGCTATGAGTCCGTTCTGACTTAGTGATACAAAACACATGTCTAGCTGTGATGCTCATGAAATACTAGAAAGGAGATCAGCTTACATGGAGAAATTCTACTAGGAGATAATAGCAGCAATTTAAACACAAGATGATAAAGGCCTGAAATAGGGTAGTGATTAGAGAAAGGGAATCGAAAAATTCAATTATTTATAAAGTGTTTAAGGAGCAACTAATAATGTTGTCAAAAATAGTAATAATCTTTGCCTTCATGTAACTTATAATTCAGTAAGATAGATATATTGCAATAAAATATTGATGAAATGAATATAAAATTACAAATATAATAAGTGTTTCAAAGGGGAAAAATCTGTAGCTTTGCTATAAACAGACTAATGAAAGAAAACCAAGTAATGGTCATAAATCTGAAGAATGAGTGGCTATTAACTAGTTAAAAAAGAAAGCAAGAGAGTTTTGGGTAGATGTGTGCAATGAAATGAGTTCCTTTATGTGATCTCTTGTTTAAGCTCTTTGGAAAAACAGCTTGAGACATTTCCCCCCTTAGCCCTGAGGTTTCTTTGCCCTAGTTTTCTGGACTTGTTATTTTGTCTAGCTTTATTGACACTTCCTGGGTAAACTGTAAACAGTTTCTTATTTCATACTTTTTTGTCTGATCCTGGGACACAGTTTGTCCAGTGATTAATATATATCTTGCAGGGATTAGTCAATGTATATGCAAATGAGGAGACTATAGAATGTAAATGAAGTACATAGAGTGGATAATAAATTTGTGGTCTCCACTGGGAGGGACCATAGTTATAGCTAACTGCCACACAATTGGAATCAACTTTAGGCTGATCTTACGCAAAATATCCCTTGAGAGTATACAGATTCTTTAGGGAGCTCTGCTGGCTTAGTGGTAAGGAATTGAACTAGCAAGTCAGAGAGATGGGGTTCAAATCTACCAGCTTCTCTGTGGTAAAAAGATAGATAATACCCTCCTGTACAATTACTGCCTCTGAAAACCCATTTGAAGGTCAGTTCAGACCCAATGGTACGTAACAATGCTTATTAGTATTCAATCCTTTTTACAATAAGACCAGTGAGGAGAGAAAAAAAAATCCTCCTTGTTTCAATTAACAGTGCAGCCTTGCATGTGTTCTCCAGTCTATACCAGGAAATTTGGAGAATAGCTGTCAGTCCAGGGATTGGAAGAGATCCATATTTATTCCCATTCTCAAGAAAGGTGATTCAAATGAATGTGGAAACTATTGAATAATATCATCACTATCACATGCAAACAAAATACTGCCGAAGATCATTCAAAAATGGCTGGAAAAGTACATAGATAGGGAACTGCTAAAAGTTCAAGCAGGATTTAGAAGAGGCTATGGCACCAGGGATATCATTGCTAATGTAGAATAGATCCTGGCTGAAAGCAAAGAATATCTCTGACATACTTGACCCGTAATTGCTTCTTATGCATTTGAAAACTCGCCAACAAATAAGGAAGACCAAAACATGACTAGTTACGTTGAATGGCGGTATTTGTGAAGAATATTAAATAACCTGTGGATTGCCAACAGAACAAAAAATTCTCTTTGAGGAAGTGCATCAGAATAATCGTTAAAGGCACAGAGAGGGAAACTTCCCCTCAGATACTTTAGACATGTTATCAGGAGGACACAGTCCTAAGAAAAAGACATATTGGGGAAGGTAGAAAGTCAGGGAAAGAGATGAAGGCCTTTAATCAGATGCACTGATTGAAAAAATGACATTAAACACAGAAGAGATTGTGGGAGTGGCCAAGATCTGGTAGGGTTTCGTTCTGTTGTACGTTATGTACTATGGATCTGAGTTGATCTGATGGCACTTAAGAATAATTACAAAACAGTGAAATAATTTTAGGATAAAAAAGTGAATAATATAAAACACAATGTGTTGGAATGATTGCATGAAATACAAGGTGAATGACGGAGTGTGTGAAACACAATGCATATGAATTTTGTATGTAAACGAATATAAGTTTAAAGTGAATAATGTAATGGGTTTATTTCTAAGAAAAGTTTCTGAGGGTTTTTTGTTTGTTTAAAGATATACGTTTTCTTCTTAAAAGCAAACTATTATTATCCACTCCTGTGTTTCATTGATTATGCAAAGGCTTTTGACTGCATGGATCATAACAAACTGTGGCTGACTCTGAGAAGAATGGGAATCCCAGAACATTTAATCGTGCTAATGCGAAACCTATACTTGGACCAAGAGGGAGTTGTCAGAACAGAGCAGGGTAACACTGCATGGTTCAAAATTGGGACGGGTGTGTGCCAGGGATGTGTACTGTCTCCATATCTTTTCAACATGTATGCAGAGCAGATTATCCGAGAGGCTGGGCTCTATGAGGAGAAGTGTGGCATCAGGATTGGTGGAAGATCTATTAACAATCTTCATTATGGAGATGACACAACCCTGCTTGCTGAAACTGAGGAGGACCTCATGCACTTGCTGCAGAGGGTCAAGGATGGCAGCCTTCAGTATGGACTGAGGCTCAATGTCAAGAAGACAAAGATTCTCACCACTGGACCAATTAGCAGCATCAGGATGGATGGCAAAGAGATTGAGATTGTTCACAGCTTCAGTTTGCTCGGCTCCACAGTCAACACTCTTGGCACCATCAGCCAGGAAATAAAAAAATGTATTGTGATGGGAAAGCCTGCTGTTAGGGACCTCTGTAAAGTACTCAAGAACAACGGTGTCTCTCTGGAGACTAAGGTGTGTCTGATACAGGCCATGGTCTTTGCAATCACTTGTTATGCATCAGAGAGTTGGACAATGACTAGGGAGGGTAGAAGGAGAATTGATGCCTTTGAGCTGTGGTGCTGGAGAAGAGTATTGAATGTACCATAGACTGCCAAGAAAACAAACAGATTCATCCTAGAGAGTGTTAAACCAGGTTGCTCCTTGGAGACAAGGATTCTGGGGTTTCATCTGACATACTTTGGACATGTTGTAAGGAGGGACAGGTCCTTGGAGAAGGGCATCATGCTTGGTAAGGTGGAGGGACAGTGCAGGAGGGGAAGACCCTCTATGAGGTGGATTGATTCAGTGACTGGGGTAATTGGGATAGGTGTGTCAGATGCAGTGCGATTGGCACAGGATAAAGCAGGGTTTAGGGCTATTGTATATAGGGTCGGTATGAGTGGCACGAGACTCGACGGCACATAACAAGAACAGGAAACATAAGAAATGGATACTATAGTGATAGCCAGCTTCCAGGATAGTTCCTAGTGATTCATACCTCCTATTATTATGCCCTTACTCTCTCTTATTGAGTCAGGTCTGCCAGTATTTACCATAGAATTCAGTGGCAGTGGCTGTGGATCTCAGTGCTGGGCCATGAAAAGCACTGGAGCTTCCAATTGGACACTTGACTCAATCACTTACAGAGGAATTGATCATTATGCTGTGAGGACCCTTGAGCTGCCCCATGGAGAAACACAGGCTGAAGGAACCAAGAGCTGTTAATAGGCATCACTAACTAATCAGCCACGTGAAGCATCCTTTATGCTCCTAAAACTCCAGCTCCAGGCAGCACTGAGATGACTGAAACCCCTGCCTAACCAGTCGCTTCCCAAATCCCAGCTACAGAATCCAGGAGATCAGAAATGAGCAGGGCATTTTTCAGTTACTACATTTTTGCAGCACTTTTAAAGTGATGATAGACAACTAACATACAGAGTTGGGTTTTTTTTTAAAAAAATACTATTATTCTGAATGATTTTTAAATTTCTTGTTGATATGAGTCATGTATCTATGTTGTATTGTTATGTGCCATCGAGTTGCCTGGGACCCACAGTGACCCTATGTGCAGTAGCTCCAAAGCCTGCCCTGTCCTGTATGCCTGTTTATGCAGAATTAATAATCAGGGTTTGGGGCAAGACATTCAGTCCCAAGCCTGTGTTGGAAACGCTGGAGCTCCACACACAGATGGGGTCTGGGTTTTCGTCTTTGGCCATCTTAATTCAGTATCAGGAACCCCAAAGATTTGCACAAGACAGGATCTGAGTCCTCTAATCAGGTAACTCCCATTCTCCCAGAATTAACATTCCACTTATCTATACTTGACCGGGTAAACATTAATGTTTGTTGAAGCACTGTTTTATTTCCAAATTAGCTTATACTATGATCTCCAGGGGAGAGCCCTGTTGGTTTAGTGGTAAGCAATTGCATTACCAAGCCAAAAGTACTTTGTTCAAATCTACCAGCTGCTTCACAGGAGAAAGCTGAGCAATCTCCCCCAGTGAGATTTGTTGTTTGTTGTTAGGTGTCATCAAGATGAGTATTATTCATAGCAATCTCATAAACAGCAGATCTGAAATCCGTCCTATCCTGTGCCATCCTCATCATCTCCAACACTCTTAAGCCCATTGCTGCAGTCAGTCACTGTATAAATATATCTTGTTGAAGGTCTTATTCTCTTTCACTACCCCTCAACCTTTCTAAGCATACTCTCCCTTTCCAAAATACATCCAAAATATGTGAGACAATGTGTCATCATCTTTGCCTTGCAGGCATACTTGGTCTACACTTTTCCTAAGACATATCTGCTTGTTTCCTCAGCAGTCTATGACATAATCAGTGCTTCTCCATCAATAGAACTTCTTCTGGCAACCTTATTCATTGCCTAGATGAACAGCAAGTGATGTTAAAGATCATGGCCTGAATCGGGTGCACGTTAGTCTTCAAACCAGTATCATTGCTCCTTAGATATTTGGAGAGATCCCTTGCAAAAAACTTTCCCAAAGCAATATGACTACTGACTGTTGTACCAAAGGTGTTGATTGTGGGTCTGAGTAAGATGAAATTATTGACAATTTCAATATATTCTCCATCTATCATTATGTTGCCTGTCAATCCAGAGATAAGGATTTTTGTCTTCTTGGTGTTGAGATGCAATCCATATTGAAGGTTGCGTTCTTTGATCTTCTGCAGTATTCCAAGTCCTCCTCACTCTCAGCAAGCAGTGTTGTATCATCTGCATAGCATGGGTTGTTGATGACTCTTTCTCCAATCTTGATGCCACATACTTCTTCATAGTGCCTACCTTCTTGGATAAGTTTTCTTAGTGTACACATTGAATAGCTAAGGAGGAAGACAATAACCTTGAAATACACTTTATCTTATTTTAAACCTATGAGACTTACTGCCTGTGAAGACCTGCTGGAGGGTCAACTATGGGTGAGTTCTGACTTTAAGGTACACAGGAACAACAATAACAATGCTCTCCAGGAAGAAAATAAACTCCAAGGGATCATCTGGTAATCCACAGGAAATCATAAAAAAATATGATGACAGAATTCACAGAACCTGACAGATAACATTTCAAGTGTTAAACATGGCCCATCCTCTTTAGAGGAATCAAATTTTCACAGAAGTAGTCCTTTAGAAGATTCTCAAATACTGAACAGGATAAATCTTTTCCCCATGATGAATACGACATAAAGGCTTTGAAAATTCTCCTAACCACTCTGAATGGAGGAGAAAATTTCACGGGGTGAAGAGAATGAGACTCATAATTTCCAAGGTCTTTCCTTTAATACCGTCTGTGAAACTCTTTCCACTCATTTTCTGTACAACCTACTCAATTAGGAATAATAATGGAGACCTAGGATAGCGTAGATAATTCATTTCCACAATCCTAACACTTCATTTTATCCAATGACTTTAACCTACTTCCTCCTCACTCTTACTCTCATTCTTAAGGTTCTAATAGAGAGGGAAAAAAAGTGGCTTTTAAATTTATTTCTTCCTTTTTCCCCCCTCTGTCAACCTACTGTAGGAAGTCTTTTTTTTTTCCTTCACCAAATCAGAGACAATTGGAAAAAGTTGTGAGGTAGAATAGCTGAATAGAATCTGTAAATAAAATCAGTCTTTGAATAGTTAAGATTTGACTACTTAATTGTAAATCATGATAGTTTTATTTGTTTTAGAATTTATTTGACTAAACAACTGGAAATTTTTATGTTTGTCATAGTGTTGAGGAACACAGACTGTTTCATTTGTTTTTATTTGTAAAAGTGACATTTGATCTTCTAGTTTAAGTTCTGATATGTAAAGAACTCAGAGGCGGTTATTCTGCTCTCACAGGAAATAGTAGAATTAATGGAAAATAAATAACATTTTATTTGTTTTTGTTTGGAATTTTTTTTAGTCATCAGAGAACTGAGTTCACAGGCTACCCAAAACTCTGGAATCAAGAAGATAGTTGAATCACAACTGAGATCAGAAGACACCAGAGTTATAAGCTGGTGGTTATCTATAAGTGTTATCAAGTCAATTTTTTACTTTTGCAGGCGAGGAAGACCCAGGATAAGATGGATTGATTTAGTGACGGGAGCAATGGGATTAGGTCTGTCGGAGATGAGATTGGCTCAGGATAGGGCAGGTTTCAGAGCGAGTGGACATATCAGTCTCGTATCAGTGACCCGGTGGCACCTAACAACAACAACAACAAGCACAATAGAACCATTTAATCAGAACCATTTACATCTTGTGTTTTCTAGACAATAATCTTTATGGAAAGAGCTCTAGTGTCCTAGTCTGCAGGGAGTTGTGCTGCTAACCCAAAGTGTGCACCTCTCTGGAAGTTCAAATTCACCACTGGCTGCTTGAGAAAAAGATGGACTCATTTCTTCCTCATGATTCATGAAACCTTCCTCAGAAACCTAATGAAGGATCAGATATGAGTAGATTCCCACTTGATTGTTGTTACTGTTAAGTGTCTTTGAGTCAAGTATGACTCATAGCAACTCTATGAACAGGCAACCTAAACCTGCCCTCATCATCTCTGACACTCTAGAGCCCATTGCTGGAGTCAATATGTCAATCCATCTTGTTTGGATTTTTCCTCTCCTTCATTAACCTCCAGTCTTTCTAAGCATGATGCCTCTTTCCAAAGAACAGCCTCCTCTAAGCTATATATCTAAAGTATGAAAGATGAAGCTTTGTCATCTTTGCCTTCAAGAAGCACCCTGGTCACGCCTTTTCCAAGACATGTCTGTTTGCTCTTTTGACAGTCCATGGGATATTCAGTACTCTTCTCCAGCACCACAACTCAATTCTTCTTCTGTCATCCTTATTCATGTTCAGCTGTCTGGTATGTAGCAGGTGATTAAGACAATCATGGGCTGAATCAGGTGTACCTTAGTCTTCAAACTGACATCATTACTCTTTATTATTTTGGAGAAGTCACTGACAAGAAACTTGACCAATGCAATTTGTTTCTTGATTTCCTGACCGCTGCTGCCAAGGGTGTTTATTGCTTATCCAAGCAAGATGAAATCATTGACATCTTCAATCTTTTCTCCATCTATCTTGATGTTGACTGTTGGGCCTTTGGTAAGGATTTTTGTCTTCTTAATGTTGAGATGCAATCTATGCCAAAGGTTGTAGTCCTTGATCTTCTGCAGCAAGTAGTTCATACCCTCCCTCACTTTCAGCAAGCAAAGTTGTGTCATCTGCATAATGCAAGTTGATGAGTCTTCCTTCAATCCTGATGCCATATGTCTGTTAATAGAGTCTGGCTTCGTGAACTATTAGCTTAGCATACAGATTGAATAGGTAAGCAGAAAGGATACAACTCTGATGCATACCATTCTTGATTTTAAACCATGAAGTGGTCCCTTGTTCTGTTTGTACAACAGTTTCTTAGTCTAGGTATAGATTTTATAAGAGGATAATTAAGTGTTCTGGAATTTCCATTCTTCCCAGTGTGAGTCATTCTTTGCTATGATCCATAAAATTTCTTTCTCCTCCTTCTTTGCTATGATCTGATGTCCTCCCACAGTTCCTCTGGTCTTTGATTACCGGTGTTCAATGCTTCAAACTATTCTTGAGAAAATTCTTAAATTCAACTGAGATAGACTCCATGTCATATTTTGGCTCCTGTGGAGCAGTTTTGATTTTCTTCAGCTTCAATTTAAACTTGTACATGAGTAATGGATGGTTTTGTCCACAGTCGGCACCTTGTCTGGTTTTAATCACAGATATTGCACATCTGCAATGATTCTTTCTGCAAACACAGTCAATCTCGATGCAACAATTTAAAGAGAAACATAGAGGTTATAGCTTTTGTTACCAGTCACTTCACTTCACTTCACTTTACTTCATTGAGTCACTTCCTGGCCTAGGGCAACTATGTGTAGCAGAGCAGAATTGCACCATAACATTTCCTTGCCTGTTATCTTTACAGAGGAGCCTTGCTGGCCCATCACTTAGACACTAGATACTGAAAGAATAAAAATCCACAATTTTGCTCCTTAAATACTGCTGTTCATTGTTAAGTGTCTTTGAGTCGATGATCACTAATAGTGACCTTATGAATAATGGATCTGAACATGATCCTATCCTGTGCCATACTCAAGATCTCAGACACACTTGATTCCGTGGCCGTAGCTACTGTGCCAATTCATCTGGTTGAGAGTTGTCCTCCCTTTCTCTGACTTTCACCTGATTGTACTTTTTAAAGGAATAACCTCTCCTGACAACATACCCAAAGAATTTCAGATGAAGCTTTATCATCTCTGCCTCTTAGGAGTCCTCTGACTGCACCTTCTCTAAGACATTATCTATTCTTTTGGCAGTCCATGAAAAACAATCACCACTCTTCTCCAACACTGCAACTCAAAGGCATCAATAATTTTGTCATCCTTATTCATTGTCACATTCTTAGATACATAGCAAGTAATTGAAAAGACCATGGCTTGAATGAGGCATGCTTTAGTCTTTAAGCTGATGTCATTGATCTTCCATACTTTGGAGAGGTCCCTGACAACAGACTTTCCAAATGCAATGTGTCTTTTGATTTCTTGACTGGTGGTAACAATATATTATTCATATTGCAGGCTACAGCAACAAGTGCTTCAAGTCCTCACTTTCAGCAAGCAAGGTTGTGACATCTGCACAACAAAGATTGTTTAAGAGTCTTCCTCCCACCTAGAAAATCCTATGGGACCATTCTTTGTAGTCACATAGGGTTAATTATGGATAAAAACTGACTCAATGGCACTAAGAACCATAGGCCTTATAGAAACAGATCAGAATGGTCTTTTCTTCCAACAAGATAATTGGTATATTCAAACTGCATACATCATGCAAGGTCCTTTAAAAGGAACACAGGCAAATTTTAGTTTTTAAAAAAATATTTTACTTGGAGATCTCCTATAGCTAATCATTCTCATATATTTCTTATGTTGTTGTTTTTTATTTCTCTTTCTTCTCCTTCTGGTATTCTAATTAAATGTACATGAGAACATTTGAAACAGTCCTATAATTCTTTTTTATAAGTTGAGATTTTAATGTACATTTATAAAGTTGGGTTTCCATTTATACTTGGATTTCCGTTCATTCTTTGTTGCACATTTTCCTCCCTGCCCCCCAGTACAGATATATGCACACCCATGTTTATTGCTGCTTTGTTCACAATAGTCTTATAATTCTTAAAGTTCTGTTCTACTTTTAAAATTTTTACTTCAATATCTATTCATTAATCCACCTATATGTTAATAAATAATACATTTGTGTTGTTGTTATGTTTTGTGGAGTTGAAGACAACTCATAGTGACCCTATGAACAAGAGATGTGAAACCCTGTTCTATTCTGTGCCATCTTTGACATACTTGATCCCATTGCTTTAGTCACTGTATTAATCCATCTGGTTGGGAACTTCCTCTCTTTTGCCTGCCCTCCACCTTTCCAAAGAAGAGATCATTTTCTAAGGAATAACATCTTTTGGTAACATGCCAAAACTATGAGATGAAATATCATCTGTGCCTCCAAGGAACATTTTTACTGCACCTTCTCCAAGACGTATCAGATTGTTCTTTTGACTGAACATGGGATATTCCGCACTCTTCCCCAACACCACAATACAAAGGCATCAATTCTTCTTCTATCATCCTTATGCATTGTTCAGCCCCTAGATGCATAGCAAATGACTGAAAATATCATGACCTGAATCAGGTGCACCTTAATCTACAAACTGACCTCATTGCTCCTCAGTAATTTGGAGAGGTCGCTAACTGTGCAGACTTTCCCAGTTCAATATCTCTTAATCTCCTCACTTCTAGTACTTCTAGTACCAAGTGTGTTGATTCTGGATACAAGTAAAATGAAATAATTAACAATTTCAGTCTTTCTTTTATTATGGTATCGCCTATTGATTGAGTAGTGAGGATTTTTGTTTCTTGATGCTGAACATAATCCATATAGAAGGATGTTGTCCTTGATCTTCTGCAGAAATTGTTTCAAGTCCTCCTCACTTTTAGAAAGCAAGGTTGCAGCTTTTACACTTCAGAAGTTGTAGACTGCGTCTACAACTTCCAATCCAATCCAGATGCCACATTCTTCTTCATAGTTTTCAGCATCTCGAATGATTTGCTTAGCATACAAACTGAATAGATATGAAGAAAGAAACAGCCCCAGGGCACACCTTGCTTGATTTTAAGCCATGGGAGGGTGGAGGAACAGTGCAGGAGAGGAAGACCCTTGATGAAATGCATTGATTTAGTGACTAGGGTAGTAGGGGTAGTTGTGTCAGAGACAATGAGCTTGGCACAGGATAGAGCAGGGTTAGGGCTGTTTAGTCACTATGAGTAGTAGGTGATTCAGTGGCACATAAAAACAAAACCAACAGTATTTCCTTCATTGGTTTGAATAACAGCATCTTGGTCTAGGTGTAGGTTTTGTATGAACATCATTAAGTGTTCATGGATTCCCATTCTTCTCAATAATTTGTTATGATCCACAACAATCAAAAGCCTTTGCAAAGCAATAAAGCACAAATAGGCATTCTTCTGGTATCCATGACCTCAACAGTGATGATCAGATGACTTAGCCTCTTCTCCATCGAGCTTGGATTTCTTACAATTCTCTGTCAATGTATTCTTCCAGCCATTTTTGCATTATTTCCAACAATATTTTGCTTGCTTGTGATATCAATGATACTGTTATATAATTTAGTATTCTGTTGGATCTTTTTTTGGGAATAGAAGCAAATAAGGATCTCTTCCAGTCACTGGCCAAGCAACCACCTTCAAAATTCTCTGGCACAAGACTAGTGAACATGTCCAGAGTTGCATCTGTTAGCTGAAACATATCAATTTGTATTCCATCAACTCTTGGGTCCTTATTTTCTTCAAAAGCCTTCCGTGTAACTTGAACTTCTTCTTTAATTGTCATGAGTTCTTTATATTATAGTACTTCCCAAAATATTTCAATGTTGATTAATTGTTTTTGATATAGCAGAACACATTTATAATGCCATGCCAATATTTTTATGTATTATGAGTCATACTCAGAGATAAAAAATTTAAATATATTGTTAAAGCATACAGTAAAAAAACATGATATATTCAGATGATTCTGTACAATTTAGATAGAGATCAGTTGGCCTAGTGGACTGAAAGTGATGCAACCAACCACAGGTGGGTGACTTTAATCCACAGCTCTCAGCCCTGTTTTTAACTCTTTTTGGTCAAACATTCTTTTAGGTCCTATAGCCCAGGCCTGTCCACTTACAGAGGTAACTCATGGTTACTGTGAAGCTGAACACTGTAGCACTGATATGTCAAATGTGATAATGTGATAATGGTTACCCATGAAGGACAGTGTTTGGTAGAGCTCCCCAATTCAAAGAAGTTTGGAAGCAGGAGTGGCATCCACTTCCGAAATAGCTTGCCTCTGGAAACCCTATGAACCTGGAGAAAGGATGAAAATTATACAAGTAAGTGTTCAGGTCTTTCATTCATAGGGTCTCTATGAGTCATCTACTACACAATGGCATGTAACAACAACAATCTTTCAAGTTACAAAATCACATCTTAACTTCTAGGATGTTAAACATTCCTTTTTTGCTAAGTTTACATATATATATTTCCTATTCAGATCCTCCCTCCCCCTTCAAATTCCTTCATTGATGCTGTGTTTCATACAATCATTCTCATACATTGTGTTTTATAAAATTAATCACCACTGAACTACACTCACCATTACTCCATCTTTTCATGTCACTGCTGAATCTTTCTTATTTTTTATACCCTCCCTCCATCCTTCACTTACTCCATTGTGTAGTCCTGTGATTTCCCCCTTACCTATTTTATGCCCTTGCTCCCACCCCTTCCCTGTTTGACTTCATACATGTTTTACCAATTATCTTTCTATTTTTAAAATAGTGGCCTTATGCAATATTGGTCCTTATGAGACTAAATTAATTCACTCAGTATAGTGCTCTCCAGTCTTTCCCAAGTTATGTACTATTTTTGAAAATGGTTGCTCCTAAGTACTACATAGTATTCCATTATGTGAATATATCACAATTCCTCAATCCATTCAGTTATGTTTCCATGTTCTTGCAATGGTGAGTAACACTACTGTGAACGCTGACATAAAAATCTCTGTGTCTCAGTTCTAATTACCTTGGGGTATATTCCTAGTAGTAGAATAGTAGTCATGTATTATGGATGTCTTACATCTACGTTCAGCTTCTTGAAGAAATATCAAACTACCTTCTAGAATGGTTATAACATTTTACAATCCCTCCAGCAGTGTATGAGAGTTCTAATCTCTCTACATCCTCTCCAACATCTATTACATGCTGTCCTGCTAAAGTTTTCCACTGTTATTGAGATGAAATGTTATTTCATTGTGGTTTTTATTTGTATCTCTCTTATTATCAGTGATTTTGAGCATTTCCTCATATGTGTTTTGGCCAGCCAAATGTCTTCCTCTTTACATATCTTTCCATGTGGTTTGCCCATTTTGTAATTGGGTTATCGGTCTTTTTTTTGTGGAGGCCCTCTAGTGTTCAGTAAACTTTGTTATGAGTTCCTTGTCTGAGATGGTATTGCCAAATGTTTTTTCTAAGTCAGTAGGGGTTTTTTACACCCTTTTGAAAAAAGGTTTTGATGCACACAGGATTTTAATCTTTCGAAGGTCCCATTAATCAAATTTTTCCTCTCCAGAGTGTGCATTTATGGCTATATTTGTCAACCTCTTTATACCATAGGCTAGACCTTCTAAGTTTGGTCTCATTTTGTTTCTTATGAACTTTTTGGTTTTGGGTTTTACTTGAACTTTCATTAGATATATGCTATCCTAATGATTTGGGAAACATTAAAAGAAGATGGATGGACTATACAGAGTCATTGTACCAAAAAGAATTGGCTGACACAGAGAAGAAGTTCAAGAAACAACATATGATCAAGAGACAATGGTGATGAAGGAGGAAGTCCAGGCTGCTCTGAATGACTTCACAAAAAAATAAAGCCCCAGGAATTGGTGAAATACCAAATGACATATTTCAACAAACAGATACTGCCCTATATGTGCTCACCAAGTTGTGCTAAGAAATCTGGAGGACAACTACTTAGCCAACTGACTGAAAGAGATCCATTCCAAAAAATAGTGATCTGACAGAGTCTGGAAATTATCAAACAATATCACTAATAAAAACACACTAGCAAAATCTTGCTGAAAACCATCAGAAATGACTGGAATAGTACATTGACAGAGAACTTCTAGAAATACAAGCTGGATTTAAAAGAGGTTGTAGTACTAGAGACATTATTGGCAGAATGCAAAGAGTATGAGAGGACTGTCTATTTGTGTTTCATTGACTATGCAAAAGCATTTGATATCTTTTGTGTGTATCTCAACAAATTATGGCTAACCTTGAGGAAAATGGGCATCACAGAACACTTGATTGTGCTTATGCCAAACCTATACTTGGACCAGGAAGCAGTCCTCAGAACAGAACAGAACAGGGAAACACTTCATGGTTCAAAATTAGGAAAGGAGTATTTAAGGGATGCATCCTTTCTCAGTACCTTTTCAATCTGTATGCATAACAGGTCATTCAGGAAACAGGGCTCTATGAGGAGGAATGTGGCATCAGGATTGGAAGACTCATTAACAACCTATATTATGTAGATGAAGGAAGAAAGAATGGAAGCCAGAAGTAAATACCCCAGAAATAGTGAACTAGAAGAAATATACTGCTATGGAATTACATGAACAGCTGTTGTTGTTGTTTTTGTTGTTGTTGTTGTTGTTGTGTACTGTTGAGTCATAGGGAACTCATAGCAACCTTATGAACAAAAGTCCTAGACAGCTGTATAACTTTTGTCCTTTCTCCAGGTTCATAGGGTTTCCAGAGGCAAGCTATTATGGAAGTGTATGCCACCCCTGCTTCCAAGCTTGTTTTAATCAGGGAGCTCCACCAAACACTATTTATTCACCATGGGTAACCATTCTTCCAATTGACTTACCCGTGTCACAGTGTTCAGCTTCATAGCAACCACGAGTTACCTCTGTACAACAAGTGGACATACCAGGGTTACATTACCTAGAAGAATGTTTCACCAAAAACAATTAAAGGCAGACCTGAGGGCCATGGAGTAGAGACACCACCTTTGGCTTGGGAGCATGACTCACGAACAGCTACAAGGTGAAAATGATAGAAGAGAGAATTAAAGCTATAAACAAAGTGAATATTCCAGAGACAGGGAGCCAGAAGAAATATATTGATGTGGAGGAAATTGACAACTACGAAAGAGACTGCAAAAGATGGAAGTTTGAAACTTCCAAGAGATTACTATTGTTGTTGTATGCTGTAAAGTAGGAACCACCCACAGCTGACCCTCCCCTGTGAATTTTCAGAGGTAATTAACTGCACAGGAGGAGATTTCCCATTACAGAACTTTTAAAAAATTAAATAGGAACATAAGCTTTTTTTTCATTGATTTTGCTCAGTATTTTGTGGCCTTTTTTAAGATAAAATAAGTCATTTTAAAACTCCTGAAATAGAATTTTTATTGCTATTATTGTCACTAAACACTTTTATCTTGTTTTTCTTACATTTACATCAATGTTTCCCAAGGTTTCTGTATTATTCAAGTCATTTAATGTTCTTATTTGAAAAAATACTAATATTTCAGTCTAATCTAAAATACACTGGACTATCATTATCACTGCATACGGATGAATATTTGCTGTTGTTGCATACCACAGAGTCAGTGTCAACCCATAAGTGACCCTCCAGTGGGTTTTCCGAAGTAATTAATTGCATGGGAAGAGATTGTCTATCCTCCCGTGGAGCAGTTGGTAGCCTCGAAGTGTGTGCCTTCAGGATTGCAGCACAGCTTTTTGCCACTAGGCCACCAGTGCTCTCAGGTGTCATTAGTATGTGAATGGTAAACAAGTACTGAGGTAGACACATTAGACTTTAAAAAAATTTTTTTAGTAAGTCCATTTCGTTGGGGGTATTTCTCTAATAAGTATTGTCCTTTAGAACTATTGAAGTATTTTATAAATACCTTTGTTTTATAAATCCTTGCTGTTGTTGTTATGAGTCATCAAGTCAGAATTCACATCTAGTTAGTTGGCTCTCCAATAGGTTTTTCAAGAGTCTATAAGTCACACATAGGGAGATTGTCTTTCTTCTGTGGAGTAACAGGTACTCAAAATATGTGCATTGGGTTGGCAGTGAAACTCCTTACCAACTAGGCCACCAGAGCTCCCTCTTGGAAATTACATGCTTACGCTTTTAGTCAGAAAAACATGGGGAAAGTAAACATATCTTGTATACTTTTTTGTCTGAAACTTCATTCTATACAGTTTAGACATGTCAAAGAGGGGTCAATCTTTGGAAAAGAGATCACATTGAGAAAGGTACAGGGTCAGCAAAAGAGATAATGATGTGCCACGGCACAGATTACAAGGAATACCAAAAAAAGGCATTGAGCATGAAGAAATCATGATGCTAGCACAGTATAAGACAAGATTCTGATCTTTTGTTCATAGGATTGCTATGAGTTGTGGTCAACTAAAGGCATTTAACAACCACAACAGTAACATTCTTTTTGTCTAAAAGGTGTAAAAGGAACTTGATCTGATAGCAAAATTAGCTATAAAGAAAATGTGTTTATTTCCTTGGTAACATTGGAAGCAGGAGTGGCATCCACTTCCTAAATAAACAACATGCCTCTGGAAACTCTATGCTCTTTGATAACTGTCGATAGTTGTAGAGGAGCTTCAGGCCATTTGTTCATAGGGTCACTATGAGTCATGATCAACTCGAAGGTAATCAACAACAACAACAATTTATTGAGCATGTCTAAACTATCTGGAAGAGTTGCTTTCCTAAAAAAAAAAAATCTATTCCAAGTAAAGTCAAATGTAACTATCTTCATTAGTTGTTCCATTGAATAATTTTTCTGCAAATATTTATGTGTAAGCATATATCAGGAAATTAAGGAGTTGAACACAAGATTTCAAAGGGCAGCTTGGAAAGACAAAGCAAAGTTTTATAACACAATGTACAAAAAGTTGGAGTCAGAAAATCAAAAAGGATGAATTAGTTCAGCTTTTCTCAAGTTGAAGGAACTTAAGAACAAATTCAAGCCTAGAGTTACATAAATTCTGGACATAATATCCTACGGGCAGAACATTGTATGATCCAGAAAATATCAAAAGAAGATGGAAGGAGGAATACAGAGTCACTGAACTAAAAGAGTTGGTTGACACAAAAGGGTTGGTTTCATGACACAACATATGATTGAGAGACAATAGTAATGAAGGAAGAAGTTCAAGCTGCTCTGAAGGAATTGGCAAAAAATAAGGTCCCAAGAATTAATGGAATAACTATTGACTTGTTTTAACAACCAGTTGTAGCCCTAGCTACACTCAGTAGGTTTTGCCAAGAAATCTGAAGGACAACTACAGAGTGTGGAAATTATTGAACAATATCACTATTATGGCATGCAAGCAAAATCCTACTGAAGATTATCCAAAAATGACTAGAACAGTACATTGAAAGAGAACTACTAGAAATAGGAGCTGGGTTTAGAAGAGTCTATGGCATTAGGAACATCATTGTCAGAGCAGATGGATCTTGGCTGAGAACAAAGAGTACCAGAAGGATGTCTATTTGTATTTTATTGACTAAGGTATTGTCAATGGATCACAACAGGTTGTGGCTAACACTGAGAAGAATAAGAACCCCAGAACACTTGATTGCTATTGCCAAACCTACACTTAGGCCAGGAAACAGTCATCCAAACGGAGCAATGAAGCACGGCATGGTTCAAAAAAGAAAGGAGTGCATCAGGGATGCACCTTGTCTCCATACCTTTTCGATCTATATGCAAAATAGATCATTCAAGAGGCTGGAATTATTAGGAGGAATGTGGCATTAGGATTGGAAGAAGACTCCTCAACAGCCTGCATTATGCAAATGATATAAACTTGCTTGCTGAAACTGAGGAGGATCTGAAGTATTTGCTTGCAAAAGTTCAAGGACTGCAATCTTTACTATGTATTGCATCTGAGCATCAAAATAATAAAGATTCTCACTACAAGGCCAATTGACAGCATCATGATATATAGAGGAAAGATTGAGATTGTTGACAATTTCATCCTGCTTGGATCCCCAATTAATAAATGAAAAGACAAGTTTTACTGGAAAATTTGCTGTCAGGGACCTCTTCAAAGTGTTGAATAGCAACGATGTCAGTCTAGAGACTAAGGTCTGCCTGATTCAAGCCATGCAAAGACCATGGCATGCATCAGGTGCACCTTAGTCTCCAGACTGACATCATTGCCCTTCAGCACTTTAGAGAGGTCTCTAACCAGAGACTTTCCCATCAGAATAAGTCTTTTAATTTCCTGGCTGCTGGTGCCAAGAGTGTTGACTGTGGAGCTAAGCAAACTAAAACTGTGAACAATCTCAGTCTCTTCCCCATCCATCATGATGCTGCCAATCGGCCCAGTGGTGAGAATCTTCATTTTCTTGCTATTGAGCCTCAATCCATATTGAAGACTTGAGTCTGTGACCTTCCACAACAAGCGCTTCAGGTCCTCTTCAGTTTCAGCAAGCAGGGTTGTGTCATCTGCATAATGCAGATTGTTGATGAGTCTTCCGCCAATCCTGATGCCGCATTTCTCCTCATAAAGCCCAGCCTCCTGCATAATATGTTCTGCATAAAGATTGTCCTCACTCCTAAGGGAGCAGGGAAGAAGCCAGCCAGGTTATTCCTGAATGACTCCACTTTGGGTCTTTTTGGCTTCTTGCTGCCTGTGCATGGCGGTATGCATGCCCAAGCAATTGCAAGGTTTTGGGATGGTGTCCTTTTGAGTTGTGTTTGATGTGCAGTACTGCTCTTCCTCCCTAGGAGCGAAGTCCTTGAGGCTTGGCCTAGGGTTTAAGGCAAGCAATGGTATAGTACTGGTCTGTGCATTGCTGTTCAGAGGTAACTCGTGGTTGCTGTGATGCTAAACACTGTGACACTGATGTGTCAAATGTGATAATGGTTGCCCATGGTGCACAGTGTGTGGTGGAGCTTCCCGATTAAAATAAGCTTGGAAGCAGGAATGGCATCCACTTCCGAAATGGCTTGCCTCTGGAAATTCTATGAATAGGGCTCAAGTCTTTCGTTCATAGGGTCACTATGAGTCATTGACAACTTGATGGCACCTCACAACAACATAAAGATTGAAATGGTATGGAGATAGAATACATCCCTGGCACACACTCTTCCCAATTTGGAAACATGCAGTGTTCCCTTGCTCTGTTCTGATGACTGCCTCCCGGTCCAAGTATAATTTTTGCCTTAGCACAATCAAGTGTTCTGGGTTTCCCATTCTTCTCAGAGCCAGCTACAGTTATGATCCACACAGTCAAACACCTTTGCATAATCAATGAAACGTAGATAAGACATTCTTCTGGTACTCTCTGCATTCAGTCAAGATCCATCTAACATTAGCTACAATATCCCTAGTACCACAACCCTTTATAAACCGAGCCTACACTTTAGGCAGTTTTCTGTTGGTGTGCTATTTCAGTCGTTTTTGGATAATCTTCAGCAGAATCTTGCTTGCATGTGACATTAATAATAATGTTCGATAATTCCACACTCTGTGGGATCACCTTTCTTTGGAATGGGAACAAATATAGATCTTTTCCAGTCAGTTGGCCAAGTGGTTGTTCTCCAGATTCGTTGGCACAATTGGGTAAGCACATCTAGGGCAGCATCTGTTAGTTGAAATATGTCAATCTGTATGCCATCAATTCCTGGTGCCTTATTTTTAGCCAATTCTTTCAAAGCAGTTTGAACTTCTTCCTTCATCACCACAGGTTCTTATTCATATGTTGTTTCATGAAATTCTTCTGTGTCTGCCAATTTCTTTTGGTATAATGCCTCTGTATACTCTTTCCATCTTCTTTTAATACATGCAGGATTATTTAATATTCTGCCCATAGCATCCTTAAGTATTACAACTTGAGGCTTGAATTTCTTCTTCAGTTCCTTGAGCTTAAGAAATGCTGAGCAAGTTCAACCCCTTTGATTTTCTGACTCCAGCTCTTTGCACATTGTAATACTTTACTTTGTCTTACCGTGCTGCCTTTTGAAATTTTCTGTTTAGCTCCTTAATGTCTTGATTTCTTCCCTCTGATTTGTCTTCTTGGCACTCTAGTGCAATATTCAGAGTCTCTTCTGACATCCATTTTGGTCTTTTCTTCCTCTTCTGTCTTTGCAATGACTCTTTTCACTCTTCCTGGATGATATTCTTGATATCTTCCCATAACCCATCTGGTCTTCGTTCATTAGTGTTCAAGGCCTCAAACCTGTTCCTGAGATGGTTCTGAAATTTAGGTGGATACACTCAAGGTCGTATTTTGTTTCCCATGGACTTGATTTCACTTTCCTTAGCTTCAGTTTAAACTTGCATGTGAGTAGTTGGTGAGCTGTTCCACAATAAACACACAGGCTAGTTTTCACAGCTGATAATGAGCTGCTCCAATGGTTTCTTCCACAAATGTACTCTGTCTGCTTCCTGTGGATACCATCAGGTGAAATCCATGTGTATAGCCTGCGCTTATATTTCTTGTAAAATGTATTTGCGATGAATAAATCATTGTGCAAAATTCTATCATTCTATCTCCAGCTTCATTTCTGTCACCAAGTCTATGTTTTCCAACTACTGAACCTTCTTCTCAGTTCCAAACTTCTGCATTCCAGTCACCCATTATTATTCATGCATCTTGGTAGCATGTTTGATTGATCTCTGGCTGCAAAAGTAGATAGAAATCTTCTAATTCCTCTTCTTTGGCTCTGGTTCTTGGTGCACTTATTTGAATAACAGTGTATTCACTGGACTTCCTTGTATGCCTATGAATATTATTCTGTCACTCACAATATTCTATTTCAAGATGCATCTAGCCCATTTTTCCTCACCTTTTCATCTCTAGCATAGTAGATTGCATGATCATCTGCTTCAAAGTGTCCTATTCCAGTCCATCGCATCTCTCATAGTAACTAGTGTGTCAATATTTATGCATTCCCTTTCTTCCTTAACAATAGCTAATTTTCCTACATTCATAGTTCTTATATTCCATGTTCCAACCACTAGTGTCTGCTTACAACAGTTTCTCTTCCTTACAAGGATGATAATAACCCTAATTTTGACAATATTAAGTTTTTCTTGAGCTTTTCCTGTATAAAACGCTGAGCTAACCCATTTAACAAAGGCTCTTAATTCAGTATTCAATGGAATTCAGGAATCCATACAATATATTGATAGAAATTATAACTTAATTTTTGCTCATGTTTAATTAAAATTTACCATTATTTTCAAGAAATGTTCTATTTACTTTCATAGAATAAAAAACATTTTCGTAGCACATTATCCCCAGGATAGATACTTTGAAATGCTTGTTATGTTTATCATTGTTCTGAGTTATTAGATGTTGTGATAGTTAATAATGTGTGTCAGTTTGTCTGTCTACCTGTGTCACATTCTGCAGTTAGGATGCAGTCATTCACTACTGTGATATCTGCTCAGAATAACCGGTCAATTGAAAAGGAGTTTAATACATGATGTGTCCTGCATCAGACAGATAATAAGCAAACCTCATTGGTTTTTTACTTTATTTGGATCCTGCATCTGATTCGTCATCATCATCTGACTTCCACTCCTTTTAGCTTAAGGTTATAACAGCTTGCCTTCTGATCCTGGGTTCATCAGCACTGGCAGTTATATAAATCAGGAAAAGTCTCCAGCCTGAATTCTGACCCAGCTTGTAGGACTTGTCAGCCTACATTTCCTTGAGATAAATCTTTCTTTTAAGAGACAAAGATATGCATATGCAAAGCTTGCTAATTTTACTTCTTTAGAGAACCCAGGCTAAGATTCATTGAAAGTGTTGTTTTAGTTGTGCCAAAAAAATATCATGTCTTTAAAAAGCAAAGAATTCTTGATTATTTAAGTCTTTAAAATCCTTTAACATCGATTATATTAATATCTCTTTTTACCTTAAATAAGTCACTAAAACCAATCTTTTACCATGAACAGCTTTAAAGAAAGGTTCTTTGTTGTCTCTGTTGCTGACACATTGGTTTTGACTTATGGTAATTTCATGCCTTGTAGATTAGAGTGAAAACCTACAGGAGTTTCTTGGCCCTAATTTTTATGGACGTTGACTGCCCAGAGTTTGTTTTTTGGTTTGTTTGAGTCTTAGTTTTTGTTGTTTTTTGTTTTGTTTTTTTTTTTAAATATAGGGTGGACTCAAACTATTTGGTAATCAAATGCAAAGCAGTGGTCTTATTCAGGGATACATTCTAATGATTTGGAATTTAGGTAGAGATAACATAGGAAGGTGACTGATTTTTCCAAACAAGAACAAGAAAGAGCCCACCCTTTTTTAACACTGATATTTTATAACCTGTTAGGATGACAAAAGAAGGATGAATATTCTCATGAATAAAAATAACAGAATTGATTTGGCATCAACAGAAGCATCAATTGTGTTGGGTACTGAATACGAACTGTGAAAAGAACAAACAAAATGTCTTGGAGAAGGTACAGAGTACTACTTGGAAATAAAGATGATAAACTTCTTCTTTCATACTTCAAGCATATTGTTAGGCGAGGCTATTCCTTGAAGAGGGAAATCACGCTGTGAGAGGAGGATCAGCAAAAGAGAAGAAGACCCTTAGTCAGTTGGTTTGACACAGTGACTGCTGCAATGGCCTCTAGTGTGTTAGAAATTACGAGAATGGCACAGGATAGGACAGGGTTCAGATCTGTTGTTCATAGGGTCACTATGGGTCGCACCAACACAATGGCACCTAACAACATGTAACTTCTATGGCAATGTCTTTCAAATTTATCTACAGGATCCTTGGCTTATTTATGGTTTTGGCGTTTTCATTGTATTGCCCTGGGAAAGTCTCCCAATTACTGAGGAGTAATGATGTCAGTTTGAGGCCTAACGTGCATCTGATTCAGGAGGTTATCTCTCTGATCACTTGCTATGAATCTAAGAGCTGAACATTGAATAAGGATGACAGAAGATGGAGAAGAGTGCTGAACAGCCCATGGACTGTGTGACAAGAGCAAACAAATATGTTGGAAAGGGTGCTCTTTGGAGGTAAAGATGATGAGGCTTTGCCTCACATACTTTGGGCATCGTGCTAGTAGGAGCTATTCCTTGGAGAGGGACATGATAATTGGAAAGGTAGAGGGTCAATGAAGGAGAGGAAGACCCTCTATTATGGGTCATACTCAACTAAATGGCACCTAAATGAGATGTTATGGGAAAGAAGAGAAACAAAATTTAGTACAGAGTAATCCCATATTTATGTATTTGGTAATTTGGTGTCCTGTTTATTTTTTTAAAAAAGGTTCTATCTTCTAAAATAGAAAAATAGTCTTAAATTTCTGTCCTAAGATGTGATAGCATTTTGCAAAATTCAGCAGCAAATAAAACTTAAAGTCCCAGATATATCAGACAGTACTGTATCAACCAGTTAAATTAACCAAGGCTCATCAGAATAAATTACTTCACTGAGTGATTTGGTCTTCTAAAATCCTAATTATAAAACAAACCAGGTTTTTAAAGGTGTGTTGTCATAACTCCAGTCCTGGCTCCCTAAAAGTCAGTTACAGTCTAGAGGAAGAATCCCAGTGTTTCCCAAGATCTCATCCATCTCCAAATTTTTATTTCTGTATTTATTCCTTAATTTTGGCAGTATTTTCATTTAATTTATTAACTTGATCACGCAGAAAACATCTCGTGATTGGCAACATGGTAGCTTTGACTGTTGTTGTTGTTGTTGTTAGGTGCAGTCAATTAGAGTACAACACATAGTGACCCTATAAACAAAAGATCTGAATCCTGTTCTGTCCTGTTTTAATCTCACACTTCCTGACACGAAAGAGTCCATTATGGTAGTCAACATATCAGTCCATGTGGTTGAGGGTTATATCTCTCCTTCACTAGCATATATTTAATATACTATCTTTCAATCTTATTTCTATCTTATATTTCTTATTGTTAAATTAAGCTACTTTGCTTGATGCTGCTAATAGAATTTCAGTGAGTTTCGTTGTTTCCAAGTTTAGCGATTAGGCACAGTATTAGTTTTATTTGATTAGAGTTATAAGATTGTTAATATAAGCAATTGGTTTCTGGTAGCTATTGTCCAGTCAGCTCCTACTAATGGTAACTCCATGCCCAACAGAATGGAATTGTGCCTCATTCTATGCCAACCCCTCGGCCAGTTGCAAGTCTAAGCATTGTTAGGGTTTTCATTGGCTGGTGTTTTGGAAGTATATTGCTAGGTCATTCTTTTTTCTTAGTGAGAAAGTTGCACCAAAACTTGTTATGCAACATGCAGCATGCAAAACTCCACTGACAGACCAATGTTTTGCATAATGTGTATTAGACAGGAATCAAGCCTAATTCTTCCATATCAAAAGCAAGGATTCTACCACTGAACCAGCAATGCCTCCCTGCCATATGCAATTATTATAAATTGCCATTGAGTTAATTTCAACAAGGTTGTTGCTCTTTTTAAGTTCCATCAAGTTGAGTATGAACTGATAGTGAACCCTAAATAACAGATCTAAATCCTGTTCCATCCTGTGCCATCTTGTCAGCTCTGATATACTTGAGCCCATAACTGTAGTCACTATTGCAATCCATCTGGTTGAGGACCTCCCTCTCCTTTACTGACACTCTACCTTTTCAAGCATGGTGTCCCTCCTAAAACATATGAGGGAAGATTAACATGGCCCCTACGCAAAAATTGCACACAAATTAGTGAAGTGTTCCATAGTTTTGTTTGGTGAGAATGTTATATTAAGTGGTGCAGCACTTGTCTGTTAGTTTGCTGTACTGTAATTACTTGGGGTTACTGTGATCCTGAAATCTTTGCCACTGGTATGTTCCCATCTTGTATGCGTTTTGGTGGAGCATCCTGATTAAGACAGACTAGGAAGCAGAATGGGCCACCTACTTCCTAAATAAAAGGCTTTTGAAAGCCCTAAACAAAAAGATAGTTCTAGTGGTGGAGTGGTTGAATGATCAGCATGGCACAGGCCAGGACTGAGTTCAGAGCTTTTGTTAACAAGGTCACCATGAGTTGTCGTCAACTCAATGGCACTTAACAAGAAGATGCCCAAGGGAGTTCTGATGCCTCAGTAGCAAGAAGCTGTGATGTAATCCTGAAAGCATGTGGTTTGAATCCACCAGCTGCTCCACAGGAGAAAAATGGACAATATCCTTCCATGAGATTAACTAACTGCCTCTGGAACCCCACCAGATAAAGGTCCATTCTGACTCAGTAGTGCACAATTCTCCAAGACATATTTGTTCATTCTTTTTGGTACATGACACTCCTTCTATACTCATTTGATGCTTCCTGGATCATTCAGCATTTCGCCCATATTTCAATATGAGACTTGAATTTTTTTTCAGTTCTTTCAGCTTGAGAAATACTGAATGAGTTCATCACTTTTAATATTCCAATTCCAGCTCTTTGCACATGTCATTATAATACTTGCTTTGTCTTCTCTTTTTATTCCCCAACTCCAACTCTGTACGCATTCCATTATTATACTTTGCTTTGTTTTCTTTTTTAATCATTAAAAATTACTTTATTTAACACCAAAAATTAACAACAAGCCCAAATCCAAAACATGTTTTAAAAAATAACACAACCCTCTAGAATACAGCTTTAAATCAGACACGGACACACCTAGGATTAGCATGAGTCATAATAGACAATTAATTTTTTATAGTTTTATACAGAAAGTAAGCATTGATGTTGAGAACTAAAATATCAAATGAGGAGAACTCCTAGAAATATGACTAAGTAATTTATTGCCATCGAGACAAAAACAAGTTATAGTTGAAGTTCCAAAAGGTTTTCAAGGTTTGCATGGGAAGAGATTGCCTGTCTTTCCTCTATGAAGCAGCAGAAAATGTAAGATTTGGATTAACATAGCAATTCCTTACCCACTAGACTACCAGAGTACCTTGAAAGAAATATATAAGTATCTTGTATATATCTCATATATAGATTTCTTAGATATGAGATAAATATATATCTTATATATCTCACATGTACATGTTATATTGTGTTGTTCTTTTTTTCCCCTTCTTTTTTCTTTTTCTTTTTTTAAATTTTTCTACTTGTTTATTTTGGCAGAAAGCAGAGAATACAAGAAGAATGTCTATCTGTGCTTCACTGAATATGCAAAGGCTTTTGACTGTGTGGATTACAACAAGCTATGACTGACTCTGAGAAGAATGGGAATCCCAGAACATTTGATTGTGCTAATGTGAAACCTATACTTGGACCAAGAGGCAGTTGTCCAAAGAGAGCAAGGAGACACTACATAATTCAAAACCAAGAAGGTGGTCAATCAGGGATGTATTTTGTGTCCATACCTTTTTAATCTGTATGCAAAACAGATATCCAAGATGCTGGGCTGTACGAGGAGAAATGTGACATCAGGATTGGTGGAAGAGTCATCAACAACCTGTATGATGCAGATGACACAACCCTGCTTGCTGAAACTGAGGAGGACCTGAAGCACTTGCTGCAGAAGGTCAAGGACTGCGGTCTCCAAATGGGTTGAAGCTCAACATCAAGAAAACAAGGATTCTCACCGCTGGGCCAATTGGCAGCATCAGTATGGATGGTGCAGAGATTGAGATAGTTAACAGTTTTAGTTTACTTGGTTCCACAGTCAACACTCTTGGTAACAGCAGCCAGTAAATCAAGAGACGAATTGCATTTGGAAAGTCAGCTGTGAGGGACCTCTCGAGAGTACTGAAGAGCAACAACGTTAGGCTGGAGACTAAGGTGCACCTGATCCAGGCTATTGTCTTCGCAATTATGTGCTATGTATTGGAAAGTTGGACACTGAATAGGGATTATAGAAAGAGAATTAATGCCTTTGAACTGTGGTGCTGGAGAAGAGTGTTGAATATACCATGGACTGCTAGAACAAACAGGTTTGTCCCGGAGAGGGTGAAACCAGAATGTTCTTTGAAGTCAAGGATTCTGAAGCTTCATCTGACATAATTTGAGCATGTTACAAGGAGGGACTGGTCCCTGGAGAGGGACACCATGTTTGGCAGAGTGGAAAGGCGGCACAGGAGAGGAAGACCTTCGATGAGATGGATTGATTCTGAGTGGAGTTGTGGGAATGTGTTTGAATCGGCGAGGTTGGCACAGGATAGAACAGCATTTAGGACTCTTGTATATAGGGTGGCTATGAATCGCAAGCAACTCGATGGCACATAACAACAACAACTGGTTTATTTACAAAATTCAAAAACAAATTTGAACAAAGTCTTTCAATTTCCCTCCTCACTCCACCCATCAAATTGTACAACCCAATGATTAATCCTTCCTTTCCCCTGCACATCCACATACCTCTGCTTCCAGCTTCTCCCACCCTTCCTTGATCCTTATACACTGAGAATATGAGAACTGAGGCATAAACTGAGATTTGTACACCAATGTTCATAGCAACATTATCCACCATTGCAAGAACATGGAACAGCCCAAATATCCAACCACAAATGAATGGATTGAGAAATTATGGTACATTTACACAATGGAATACTATGCAGCACGCAGGAGCAATAACTTTGTAAATTATTATCTAACTTGGGAGGGACTGGGGAGCATTATGTGGAGTAAAGTAACTCAGTTACATAAGGATAAATATTGTATAAAAACGGTTATTTCTTTGTTTTCTTAAGCTGCCTTTTGAAATCTGTTCCTCTCTTTTACTTAATCATTTCTTCAATTTGTTTTGACTCTCAGTGTTCTAGGGCAATTTTCCAAGTCTCTTCTGACACCATTTTGGTATTTTCTTTCTCCTTTGTCCTTATAATGACCTGGAACACCATCAATTAATTATGCACTAGTTCAAATCAAGTCTGAAGAAAATGAAAACAAGTCGACAAGAACCATACGGGTAATCACCTCTGCTCCTTCTTCTGATGACCCCGTATTTGTGATGGGCGTGAACCATGAAAAGTAAGACAAATCTCTCAAGAGTGTCAGCAATGCCTCCTGCACCACCAACTGCTTGGCTCCCTGGCCAGGTTCATTCATGACAGCTTCGGCATTGTAGAGGGACTCATGACCACAGTCCCTGCCATCACTGGCACCCAGAAGACTGTGGATGGCCCCTCTGGAAAGCTGTGACATGATGGCCATGGAGCTGCCCAGAACATCATCCCTGCATCTACTGGAGCTGTCAAGGCCGTGGGCAAGGTCATCCTTGAACTGAATGGGAAACTTATCGGCATGGCTTTTCGTGTCCCCACTCCCAATGTGTCAGTTGTGGACCTGACCTGCCGTCTGGAGAAAGCTGCCAAATATGATGACATCAAGAAAGTAGTAAAGCAGGCATCAGAAGAGCCCCTTCAAGGGCATCCTAGGATACACTGAAGACCAGGTTGTCTACCGTGACTTTAATAGTGATACCCACTCTTCCACCTTTGATGCTGGGGCTGGCATTGCTCTGAACGACCACTTTGTCAAACACATTTCCTGGTATGACAATGATTTGGCTACAGCAGCCGGGTGGTTGACCTGATGCTTCACATGGCCTCTGAAGAATAAGAGCCCCTTGGACCACCAGGACCAGCAATAGCACTAAAAGAGAGAGAGAGAGACCCTCAGCTGTTGGGGAGTCCTTGCCCCAACTTGATCGTCCCACACACTGAGAATCTCACATCCTTGACGCAAGTTTACATCAAATCCCCCTGAGAAAGAGGAGGGGCTTGGAGATCCCATCTTGTCATGTACTGTCAATAAAGTACACTGTACTCAGCAGAAAGAAAGAAAGAAAGAAAGAAAGAAAGAAAGAAAGAAAGAAAGAAAGAAAGAAAGAAAGAAAGAAAGAAAG
>NW_006400008.1:2252912-2263702 GCF_000299155.1 Elephantulus edwardii
TAAAGTTCAAACACTTTGTAAAGGGCCAGAAAGAAGTACAGATACTTGCTTGATCAGAAATGAATATAGAAAATGTTCCTGTATATTTGCTCCTGCTTCCCAGTGTATCAGAATTACAAAGGTGGGCATATAGTCACTCAGAAATATAAACTAGTTCTTTGATCATATCCTCGAGTTTGGGATATAAAGAAATAATGAAAAACAATTTGGGAAAATATATTGTTAAATATGATAAAATTAAAGTAAAACGGAACTATAACGGAAGAGGATTTCTGCCCTGCACATCTTTTGGGTAAAATGAAGTATGTCTGGACAGGTTTTAATTTATCACAGATTTTTCATGGCTGCAGTAAAGTGAAAATCCCTGTTTAATCCCCAACTAGCCAAAAGTTTATATATCTGCTTTCAGATGAAGAACTCATTACATTGCAATCTGTCCTCTCCACCCCCATTCACTACATACAAAACCAAAAGAGTAAAAATAATCCACATGTAGTACTTCACATTTTACTGGCTTGTTGAACATAGATTAGCCTTCATAAACTATATAGAGGTCTATTACATAAACAGAAACAATGTGTGTAATGAATTTGATTCTCCCTAGCCTCACTTTCCTTGTATAAATTGCCTCTCATCAAAAGTTACTGACCTTAAGAATGACTAGACTATTTCTTTTTCTGCCACATGAAATATCAGACAAATATCAAAGGAGAGACACAATTTAAGCAAATGTCTAAGTCACAGTGCCATAGGCATGAGTGATGGACAAAGGTGACAGACAGAGCCAGAGGCAGAATTGTAGTAATGAGACAGGCAAGCAGAAACCTAGGCTGCAAAAGAGAAGAAGTACAGTAGTTCATGAGTCGAAGAACAATATCTCAGGCCAGTGGCATCTATATGGGAGCGCAAGGGTATGCACCTCACCAGAGGACACTGCCAGAAGTGATGATGCTAACACGACTGTCTAAAATTTGTGTGTGGTGTTTCAGCAAAAATTTATTCTTCTTTATTTTTAAAACATCCCTATGATTGTAATAATAAAACCAGTTTTTCACAAGCCCAGCTTAAATATGTCAATATACCTACAAGGCTAACACTCCATGTTAATTTACTTTTTTAACCTTCTTAATGTGCTCCAGTTGTTTTTGGATAATCTTCAGAAGTCCAGGCAGGCTGGGTAGAAGGGGTCGTGGTACTAGGGATATTGTAGTTAATGTTAGATGGATCTTAGCTGAAAGCAGGGAATACCAGAGGAATGTCTAACTGTGTTTCATTGACTATGCAAAGGCATTTGACTGTGTGGATCATAACAAACTGTGGCTGACTCTGAGAAGAATGGGAATCCCAGAACACTTGATCGTTCTAATGCGAAACTTATACTTAGACCAGGAGGCAGTCGTCAGAACAGAGCAAGGGAACACTGCAGGGTTCAAAATTGGGAAGGGCATACGCCAGGGATGTGTCCTATCTTCATACCTTTTCAACTTATATGCAGAACAGATTATGCGGGAGGCTCGGCTCTATGAGGAGTAATGTGGGTTCAAGATTGGTGGAAGATCTATCAACAATCTGCGTTATGCAGATGACACAACCCTGCTTGCTGAAATTGAGGAGGACCTAAAGCGCTTGGGTCAAGGAGGGTCAAGGACTGCAGCCTCCAATATGGATTGAGGCTCAATGTCAAGACAAAGATTCTCACCACTGGGCCAACTGACAGTATCAGGATGGACAGTGAAGAGATTGAGATTGTTCACAGCTTTAGTTTGCTTGGCTCCACAGTCAGCACTCTCAGCACCAGCAGCGAGGAAATGAGAAGACATATTGCCATGGAAAAGTCTGCTGTTAGGGACCTCTCCAAAGTACTGAAGATCAATGGTGTCTCTTTGGAGATTAAGGTGCATCTGATACAGGCCATGGTCTTTGCTATTACTCGTTATACATCAGAAAGTTGGACAATGACTAAGGAGGATAGAAAGATAATCGATGCCTTTGAGCTTTGATGCTGGAAAAGAGTATTGAGGGTACCATGGACTGCTAGGAAAACAAACAGATTCATCTTGGAAAGAGTCAAACCGGGCTGCTCCTTGGAGGCAAGGATTCTGAGGCTCCGTCTAACATACTTTGGACATGTTACAGGAAGGGTCAGGTCCTTGGAGAGGGACATCATGCTTGGTAAAGTGGAGGGACACCACAGAAGGGAAAGGCCCCCTATGAGGTGGCTTGACTCAGTGATTGGGGTAATCGGGATCGGTGTGTCAGAGATGGTGCAATTGGCACAGGACAGAGCAGAGTTTAGGGCTGTTGTACATTGGAGTTGCTATGAGTCGCAAGCAACTCGATGGCACATAACAACAACAACAACAACAATGTGCTCCAGTCAGAATGGCCATTATGTTCAATTACAATGACACTTTGGATCACATAGTTTCATCTGCATGTATTACAATCACAGACTGTTGTTTTCATTGGTGCTATGTTTCAGTAATATCTGAGTTTTCTAGTATTTTAGCAACAATATCGTCGTATTTATAAGCATATATATATATATATAACACTTTTCTAATATGAAGCAGAAATTAAAGCAAAAGAAGAAAAGGCAACAGATACATTACTAATAATATAATAGCTAGCAATGTAATTCTATGCAGAAAGATTTTACAAACTGAGTGTTATTTTAAAGGAAGGCATGTGTGTGTGAGTATATGTGCATGTACGGTGTGTGTGTGTGTGTGTGTGTGTGTGTGTGTGTGTGTGTGTGTGTGTGTGTGTACTTGGACCAGGAAGCAGTTGTCAGAACAGAGCAAGAAAACAATGCAAGGTTCAAAATAGGAAAGGGTGTGCTCCAGGGATGTGTCCTATCTCCATACCTTTTCAATCTATACGCAGAACAGATCATCTGGGAGCCTAGGCTCTATGAGGAGAAATGTGGCATCAGGATTGGAGGAAGACTCACTAACAACATGTGTTATGCAGATAACACAACCCTGCTTGCTGAAACTGTGAAGTGCTTACTGCAGGTCAAAGATTGCAGTCTTAAAAATGGATTGATGCTCAACATCAAGAAAACAAAGATTCTCATCACTGGGCCGATAGGCAGCATCATGGTAAATGGTGAAGAAATTGAGATTGTAAATATCTTTAGTTTGCTTGGCTCCACAATCAACACTCTTGGTACCAGCACTCAGGAAATCAAAAGATGAATTGCATTGGGGAAATCTGTCAAGGATCCCTCCAGAGTACTTAAGAGCAATGATGTCAGTCTGGAGACTAAGATATGCCTGATCTAGGCACAGTCTTCACAATTACTTGCTAAGCCTCAGAAAGCTGGACAATGACTAGGGATGATAGGAAGATAATTGATGTCCTTGAGCTGTGGTCCTGAAGAATAGTATTGAATATACAATGGACTGCTAGGAGAACAATAAGTTCATCCTAAAAAGAGTGAAACCAGGCTGCTCCTTAGAGACAAGGATTGTGAAGATTTCTCTGACCTACTTTGGACATTTTGAAAGGGGGGACCAGTCCTTGGAGAAGGACATCATTTTTGGGAGGGTGGAGGGACAGCACAAGAGAGGAAGACCCTGGATAAGATGGATTGGTTCAGTGACTAGGGTAATGGGAGTAGGTGTGTGTTAGAGAAAAGTTGGGCTCAGAATAGAGCAAGGTTCAGAGCTTTTGTACATAGGGTCGCTATAAGTCAATGACACATAACAAAAAGATAAGCAAAGTTTTCCTGTATAATTTATAGCCTTTGAAAACCTACTGGAAGATCAGATATGAGTCTGTTTTGATTTGATGACACCTAACAACAACAAAATATGTATATATAATCTAATTAAAATGTTTTTCACTAAATGAGGAAGCTAAGGGTCAGACAGATTAAGGAGTTTTCTACAGGTCACACAAGCAAAAAGTGAACCCAACTCTGGAGGTCTAGACTACTCTATACATAAAAAAAATAAATAGATATACTTATTAATAGTTATATTGTTACTGTTTATTGTTAATTGATATCTCCATGAGTCCTGTGTATGCAGAACAGACAAATCTCATAGGGTTTCAAGACTATGACCTTTCAAATGATATCTAGACCTATCTTCCAAGAAGCTTCTAGATTCATGTAGTTTGCCAATGTTTTACTTAGTAATAAGAGTTCTTAATTGTTTATAACCAAATTAAACCTACTGCCATCAAGTCAGTTATGATTCAGCCTGCATTTGTATCTCTAAGGTAAGAAGCTGGGATCTCGAAGGCATGCAATTCAAATCCACCAGCTGCTCCACAGTGGAAGGACGGGCTATCTTCTGTGCAATTAACTACATCTGAGAAACCTATAGGAGGGTCAGTTATGGATTGGTTCTGACACAATGGTACATAACGACAAGTCTGTATATAGGGAGACTGCCTGTCTTTCTCCTGTGGGTCAGCTGGTGGATTTGAATAACTTACCTTTGGATGGTGCAAATCCACTGGCATGTAATGCACCATGCCACCTTTATATTTATGACAGCAGTTAATATTTATCTGTTCCTGCTTACGTTCTAGGCACTCTGCCAGATGCTTTGCATATATTGTTTGATTTTATCTACACAATAATTCTATGAGATGAATTCAGTCTTGATTTCACTTTACAGATGAAGACTCTGAGATTTAAAGAGTCTGATTAATCTGCCCAAATTTCAAGGACTAGAATTAAATCACAGTATAAGGTGAAAATGCTTAACTTGAGTGTACTTAACACTTAACCAGTCCACAATAGAGACAAGTCCTACACAGCAGGCAGCTTTTGAGATTAAACCACACAGTGGCAAAGATGATGCAGGGTGGTCTTTTGAAACAGAGTAAAGGACTATATGAGCATTTAAACCTGACTGTATTTTTCACCCTTCTAAAGCAATATGAACTCTCTGGAACTTCTGTTTGAATGGAGACTATCCCTGCAATTGCAAAGAAAGAGATTTTTGGCTGTTAAACAGAGATCTATTTGATATAGAATTCATTGTTGGTGAGAGGTTCACATTGTGGAGTTCTGAAATCCGGGCCAGGGGTGGTCAGCAGAAAGAAGCCTCTTCACAGAGCAACATGGATGGCTCTTGAAGTAGCGCACGTTGGCTAGCGAAAGGAATGTTCCTCTTATGACATGCATCAGTATACTCTTACAAAATTAGATATTATAATAAGGAGACCAAACAGCACTGAAAACTCAGCATAAAAAGCAGTGTAGCATTGATGACGATGTTAATGGGCAGATAGTCTAAATTAATGATGATAAAACAGTAAGGGTAGGAGATAATGAGATGATGTCCCAATGTGAGATATATAACCAATGTCATTGGACTATTCATGGAGAAATTGTGAAAAGATATATATTTGACTGTGGATGTTGCCACGAAAATTAAATAAAAGTGGATTAAATAAAAGACCAAAAGTGATGCATACAAAAATTTTGCTCTTATTAATAATTATGTTGTTTCTTAAAAAAGTTATTGAAATCAATTATTAATTTTCATTAACCTCTCTGAACCTCAGTTGACTCATCTATAATTGTTCCTAAGACAAGCTGCATTAATTTCCATTATGAGTGGTCTGGGGGGAAAAATCTTAGAAATATTGTGGAACATCGCTCTTAAGATTTCAAAAAAATTAAACAGCAGAAGTTGGGCATACAAATATTTTTTAAGCTTTCTACAAATTTATGACCATAATAATTAAATGAGAATTATGTTACATAGAGAACAAAGCAAATAAAGGATAGATGATGTATTTGTAAGTAATTTCTTTTTTTCTGTTAACTGTATATATAGTGGAACACATTGGTTCTGCTTGTCCAATTATATAACACTGGTTACACTCTGAGTTCTGCACTTTTCCCAAAATTAATTTCAGAAAGCCAGAAAGGACAAGAAAGATGGGTAAATGGAAATGCAGAACTCAAGATGAAGTAGAAAGCATGTAATACATTGAAGGGATTGCAACCGAATGTCACAAAACTGACCACAGAACCTGTGCTTAGTAGCCTACACTATGCCACCAAGGGCCCTTCAGCTACAGTACCATTTAGACACGCTGTAGAGCAGTTCTACTCTTTCCTATAAAGTCCCTCTAAGTTGGAACTTACTTAACAGTTTAATTAACACCTGCATATTGAATTTTCTAGTGATCTTGTTTTATTATTTTTATTCATTATCAGTAATCTACCAGAATAGAACATTGATTTAAATCTAGGCTCCTATTTTAACTTTGAAGTAAATTCTTTTTACTCCTCTCTGCCTATGCTCTTCCACTTTCAGAATCAGCCTTTCTAGAGTTTCTTTTTGGTTTTATTTTTTATTTTAATAGCTCATTGAGTCCTCTTGCATGCTACTTTAACTCATTTTATTAAACCAAATTCAGCAGCAGAATCTTTGTGAACTAATGATCTTTAACTATTGAGGCTCCTCACATTTGTGTGTCACTTTGAAGGCTCTCAAAGGAACCCCAGAAAAGATTTTATGACAGTTTTAAAAGTAAGTCAGTTTAGTGTTCTTAAAGAATATCCCAGAGTTCTACTGAAGGGTCATCAAAAACCCCATTTTTTTATAAACCCCCATTAATGCTAGAGGCAGAAGCGGGCCATAAAAATTCTTACCTTAAGGCAAACACGAGTGCTCTCGGTAACGTCTGTCCTTGCAAAGTAAAGAATTAACTAGTGTCTATGTGACACAGAGGGAGTAAAGGCAGGCAAAGTAACCAGCCCATCAGAAGCCGACCCACATGCCTGATCCCTCAACCCACCAACCATGATCTCAATACTCCTGCCCCGACAGAGCACCCAAAGAAAGCTATAAAAGCAATTGGGAGGGGAGGCTCGGGGCTTTTTCCCTCACCACCTTCCTGAGGAGGGAGAAAGTCTCCACATGTGGAATTACTAAACACTCTTGAAATTTTCAGACGTGTGATTGGATTTCCTTTGAGGGGCATTTCATGGGCCGAACACTACTAAGCTCTAGGTTTCTAAAACTGGGATTGTCCCCTGCTCCAAATAAACACTTTTCTAATACACTCACAGAAGAATAACTTTTTTCATTTAAAATGTAATGAAATCAGGAGCTTTTTAGCTTAGTCTGTAGAGTGTTGCATTGCAATTTAAAGACTACAGGTGGTTCAAATCTACCAGCAGATTCGTAGAAGTAAAATGAAAAACAAAACAAAAAACAAAACAAAAAAAAACCAAAAAGAAGTGAAATGAGTTACTTCCTTTCATGCGATTTACAGCTGTGGGCACTCAATGGAAAATGAGCTATAGGTTAGTACCATTGACCTAATGGCAACAAGCTTTTGACAGTGAAATCAATAGTTTAAACAGCTTCAGTTTTTAAAGAATGGATCAGAAGCACAAGATTAATGTATAAAAATGTTTATAAAACTCAAATATTTTATATAATATTAGTCTTTAATAATAAATCATTTGATTACATAATGGAAAAGAAATAGTTTGATCAAATCTTATTTGAAAAATCTCTAGGATATTGATACAAACACCCTAGGAGTCAACAGTATGACATAAATGCTAGAAATCAAATGAAATGTAATATTCTGATAAAAAAATCTAACCTAAGTCTTCTCTATTCTGGGTAGATAACTTAGAGTGTTAGATTAAATTATAGTTGTCTCTGACTGAATAAGTTCAGTATAAAGAAGTGACACCAGGATAGTGAAAATATTGGAAACATCCAAGTAAATTGCTGAAATAAAGGTATTAGTTTAGTACTGGAGAAGGACATGACACTAGTAGGGTGGAAGGTCGGCAAAGGTGAAGAAGACTCTCAGGCAGGTGGATTGACACAGTGACTACCACCTTGGGCTTTTGGGTGTCAGGAAGTGTGAGGATGGCACAGGATAGAACAGGATTCAGATCTTTTGTTCCAAGGGTCACTATGAGTCATACTTGACTCCATGGCACTTAACAACAACTACAGCATTGGTTAGAGTAAAGAAGATCAAAAGTGCATTTAACCCACTGAATAAAGACAACATAGAACAGAGAATATTTTCCTTTTTACAAAAGATAACAGGATCAGTAGGGGAAAACTATAATAGTAGACGTGTTCAACAATTGAAATTGCCTTGCTCAAGAAAAAATTAGTATCTGTTTCTGTTGTGGATTAGAGTGTGTCCTTCAAAAGATGTGCTACTGCACTAACCTCTCTATCTATGACTTTATTTGGAAAAGTTCTTTCTTTGACAATTTTATCAATTAAGTTAAAGCTATCTTCCCACGAATGGATAGAGAAGCTGTGGAATATTACAGTGCATTAAAAAACAAGTAACTCATGCAATAGTATTAAAAATGGGTGACCCTGGAGGACATTATGCTGAGTGAAGTATCTCAGTCACAAAAGGACAAATACTGCATGGTGTCACTGTTGTAAAACAGGACTGACATCATGGTTGGTGGGGGAGACTGAGAAAGATGGATTCAATAATGTATACTGCATTGAAACAGATGAGGGAAAACACTGTTTAAAAGGGATATGTGGTTAGGTATTATTGTCATTACAAGAGTTCAGAATGAAGGCTGCGTAGTGGAGTGGACTTGGGGATAGGGATTGTATAACAATGAAAGAATTGTTCTTTTGAAGAGTGAATTGTGGGGAGGAAGGGGTGGGCAGGGAGAAAAATGAAGCAGTAAATGAATGGAAATCCTCAGTCTCTGTAAACTTTGATTAAAATTAAAAATAAAAAATTGTTTGTAAAAAAAAAAAGTATCTTCCCAGAATAGAATAAATCCTAATCCTGAATGCTATATCTTTAACTAGGATAGCAGACATAGTGATAGAATCACACAGGATAAGATGTTATGTGAAGGCTCATCTAAAAAAGTGAAGAAAATTCAAGACTTGCCCAGGGCTACTAGAAACTAGAAGATAAAAAGGAGAATCTGGAGGAGACAGACACCCTGAATTTAGACTTCTAATCTCCAGAACTGTAAAACAAGAAATATCTATTCTTCGAAGTTGTCTACTTTTAGGTATTTTATTACCGAAATCTAAGGAAACAAAGACGGCACATTTGATAAAAACAGCAGTTGCAAGGACTTGGAATGACTGTATTTTTGGTCCTCCCCCACCCCCCCCTTTTTTGTGGCTGTTATTGTTAGGTGCTGTCAAGTTCAGTATGGCCCATAGCAACCCTATAAACAGCAGATTTGAACCCTGTCCTACCCTGTTCCATTATTATCATCCCCGACACACTTGAGCCTATTGCCACAGTCACTGTATCAATCCTTCTCACTGAATGTCTTCTTTTCTTTCACTCACCCTCCACAGTTCATGGAATAGACTCTCCTAACAACATGTTTAAAATATGTGAGGCAAAGCTTCACCATTTTTGCCTCTAAGGAGCTCTCAGGTTGTGCTTTCTCCAAGACTTAGCTATTTGTTCTTTACCTATGGAATACTCAGTACTCTTCTTCAATACTAGAGTACAAAGGCATTGATGTTTCTACTGTCATCTTTATTCATTGTCCAGCTCTCAAATATGTAACAGGTATTCGGAAAAAACTACGGCTTGAATCAAGTGCACTTCATTCTTTAAACTGACTTCATGTTGCTCTTCAGAACTTTGCACAAGTCCCTGACAGAACACTTTCTCAATGGTATACATCTTCTGATTGACTGCTGATACTAAGAGTGTTGACTGTGGATCCAAATAAGATAAAATCATTGATAATTTCAATCTTATCATAATCTATGATATCTATCATGATGCTATTGTTCCAGTGGTAAGAATTTTTTCTTGAGATGTAATCAATATCGAAGGTTGTACTCCTTGATCTTCTACAGCAAGAGCCTCATAGCCTCCTCAATTTCTTAGCAAGGTAGTGTCATCTGCATAACGCAGGTTGTTGATGAGTCTTCCTCCAACCCTGGTGCCACACTTGTGAACTTCTCTTATGGTTTGCTCAGCACACAGAAAACTTATGGCAAAACAATGCAACCCTAACACATACATCTCCAGATTCCAAACCATGCAGTGTTCTCTTGTTCTGTTTAGACAATAGCTTCTTGCTTTTAGTGATTATTCAAAAGCATTTAACTGCATGGATCATAACAAGTTATAACTAACATTGAGAATAATGAGAAGTTTCATTGCTGGGTCACTGCTATATCTGCCTGTGAGAGTAGGCTTCTTTGACCCACATTGGATGTGTTCATGATAGATGCTTTGTTTAGTGATTTGAATACACATGAATACAAGTTAAATAAATGAAATATTGGTGACTCTGTTAATAACCTGAATATCCTGTTGAAGTGAATATTCATATTCAGGAGTACTGGGCAAGGGTTTAAGATGCTTTCTTTTTAATCTACTCCCAAGTCATACTGATTATCAGACTAAATTTTGAGTCACAAGCATTTATGCGGCATCTAAGAATTATGAGGTATCAAGAGTATACTCTAGCTCTCTAGCTTTTTTCTTTTTATCAAAACTCCACCATGCTACAAATCTGGCTACTCATCTAGCATGGATGCTGGAAAGAGAATATATGTAAAACAAACCCATCACAACCAATATGGAAATAAATATGAAATAATGTTGTTGTTCTTACGTGCCGTCGAGTCGTTTCCGACTCATAGAGACCCTATGTACAACAGCCCTAAACCCTGTGGTATCCTGCGCCAACCGCACCGCCTCTGACACACCCATCCCGATTAACCCAGTCACAGAATCAATCCATCTCATAGAGGGTCTTCCCCTCCTGTGCTGTCCCTCCACCCTCCCAAGCATGATGTCCCTCTCCAAGGACC
>NW_006400008.1:2266517-2269424 GCF_000299155.1 Elephantulus edwardii
ACTGCTGACATTTTTTCTTTTGACCAGTGTCTCTTAAGTTTAGTAGTACTGTCTCCAAGGGAAGTTGACGTGTCCTGTAGAAGTCCTGTGTAGGTTAGGTTTTCCCTCGGGCCCGCCGGTTTTCGCTGGGTCTGACCTGGAAGACGCCTCCTTCTGTTGTTATCCGAGGTGACCTTGCCCAGTGACACCTCCTACCTCCCTCTCTGGCCGGTTTTCACTGGGTCTGACCTGGAAGACACCTCCTTCTGTTGATGAAATAATACATTGGGATATTGTTTGTTATTGCAGGAAGGCTGATTAGATATGATTTAGCTATTGTTGATTCATCAATAAACATTCCTGAAATGAGAATGAACCTAGACTTCATTCATTCCATGTGTCTTTGAAAATTTTATCACAACCTGATCCAGGAGAGAGTCTGATCTATATACTATGAGTTCTGGTGCCACTCAAGCAGAGACCACAGGGATTTCCTTGTTTGGTTTTTAAATTTTCTACTAGTTTATTTACAAAATTCAAATATATTGTTTTCAAGAACAAATTCTTTCAATTTCCCTCATCCCTCCACCCAACAAATTACACAACTCCATGATTAATACCCCCTTCCTGCTAGGCATCCTCATCCCTCTGCTTCCAACCTCTCCCACTCCTCTTGGATCCTTATACTTATTCTACAATAATGGTTTTATACAATATTGATCTTTGTGGGGCTGAGTTAGTTCACTCAGTATAATGCTTTATAGTCCTTCCCAAGTTAAGTAATAATTTACAAAATCATTGCTCCTGCATGCTGCATAGTATCCCATTGTGTGGATGTACCATAATTTCTGTATGCATTCATTTGTGATTGGCTATTTGTGCTGTTTCTATGTTCTTGTGATGGAGAATAATGTTGCTATGAACACTGGTGTGCAAATCTCCATTTGTATCTCAGTTCCACAGTTTTGACAGGATCACAAGCACAAGTATCAATCAGAGTATTAAAATGTTAGTGTTGACTCATTGATTTTGCAGTTCTATATTCAGTTAGAAGGAGCCCTGGCAGCAGAGTTTATAGGCTGCTAATTAAAAGGTTGTAATTCTCCACAATTTGAAGTTTACCTGCAGCTTCAAAGGAGAAAAATGGACAGTCTCCTTCTATTAAAATTTGCAGCATTGTAAACCCAGCGAAAGGTCTCTATGAGTAGGAATTAAGTGGCAGTGAGTTTATATTCAGTGATAAATTTACAAATTTTAAAATCTCATAGAACATTAAGCTTTACTAAATGTACATGAGTGATCAGTAACCATAAGGCTGAATATACCAATAGTTGTTGTTTGTTGTTGTTATGTGCCGTCGAGTCGCCTGCGACTCATAGCGACCCTATGTACAACAGCCCTAAACTCCGCTCTGTCCTGTGCCAATCGCACTGACTCTGACACTCCCATCCCAATTATCCCAGTCACTGAATCAATCCACCTCATAGGGGGCCTTCCTCTCCTGCGCCGTCCCTCCACCCTCCCAAGCATGATGTCCCTCTCTAAGGACCGGTCTCTCCTCACAACATGTCCAAAGTAAGTTAGACGGAGCCTCAGAATCCTTGCCTCCAAGGAGCCACCCGGTTTAACCCTCTCCAGGACAAATCTGTTAGAAAAATTGGGTTGAAGTTTGCGTATGAAAAAATATTTTGTTTTCTCTCATCACTTAAATAGCATTTTATGCTAAATACTAAGGGTTTAGGGTAGGAGTTATTAGACAAAGTTACCAAGTGACAAAATGGGAAAAAAGGAGATTTCAGGACAAATGTGAGAAGTTGCCCATTCTGTGAAATGATCGTTGTCACATGAGTCTAGTTTTCAAATAAGTAACCAGAATATATGGTGAGATTGAAACTGTGGGGTCTCTATTTATACAGTCCCAAGAGGTTTAGCAGTAATTGCCTTGAGGAAACAAACAAAAAAACAAAAGCCTGAGCAACAGGAAAGTGAACCTTCTTCATGAAAGCCTTGAAGGAAAACTTTCTGCATTCAGCTATTTAAACCAGATGACAGACAGACACATGAGATTGCTACTTTGGCAGCACTGAGAAAGAGAGGTTGCCAACTTTATAGACAAACCATTGAATTAATGTTGTTTTAACTTAATTAAAGTTATTATTATAATTTTGTGTCAACTGTAGCTATGATATCTTTCCAAAATTCTCAGAAGCTTTAGAAAGAAAAAAATTCCCAGGACAGCAACATTCCATGAAGTTAATTACCTAGGGAAATTTGTTAGGTTGTGCTTGAATGTGAATGTATTCCTAGTACTTACATTTTTTGAAATCTACAGTTTCTAAACTGATTAGTTCAGAAGTGTTACATTTTAGGAGAATAAATTGCTGGATGAAGCTCTTACATCTGTGCAGCAAATGGACAGACCAGAAGAATGTTTGACCAAAAACAATTAAAACCAGGCCAGAGGGCTGTACATTAAAATCACCCACCTTTGACTTGGTGGCATCACTTTCTATCCACTAGGCCCACAGAGCTCTCTCTATGTTGGTATTGTTGTTGTTATGTGCTGTTGAGTCGCTTGCAATTCATAGCGACCCTATGTACAACAGCTCTAACATCTGCTCTGTCCTGTGCCAATCTCATTGCCTCCGACACACTCATCCCAATTGCCCCAGTCATCGAATCAGTCCATCTCCCAGAGGTCCTTCCCCTCCTGTGCCTGCCCTCCACCCGCCCAAGCATGATGTCCCTCTCCAAGGACCGGTCTCTCCTTATAACATGACCAAAGTATGTCAAACGAAGCCTCAGAATCCTTGCCTCCAAGGAGCAGCCTGGTTTAACCCTTACCAGGATGAATCTGTTTGTTCTCTTAGCAGTCCATAGCACCTTCAGTACTCTTCTCCAACACCAAAGCTCAAAAGCATCAATTCT
>NW_006400008.1:2270739-2279304 GCF_000299155.1 Elephantulus edwardii
TCAGTTCCTTGAGCTTAAGAAATGCTGAGCGAGTTCAACCCTTTTGGTTTTCTGACTCCAACTCCTTGCACATTTCATTGTAATATTTTACTTTGTCATCCCACGCTGCCTTTTGAAATCTTCTGTTCAGCTCTTTAGTATCTTGAATACTTCCCTGTGCTTTGGCTTCTCTGTGCTCCAGTGCAATATTCAGATTTTCTTCTGACATCAATTTTGGTCTTTTCTTCCTCTTCTGTCTTCGTAATGTTAACAATGAATAAATCATTTATTGTACAGAGTTCTATGGAGGACAGTGTTTGGTGGAGCTTCCAGATTAAAACAAGCTTGGAAGCATGAGTGGCATCCACTTCTAAAATAGTTTGCCTCTGGAAACTACTAAAGTATAATGATCTATATTTTAAAATGCTCTAAAAGATCATATTTTTAACCTTTATATAATTTTTTTAAACTTCTTAGGAGAGTTTTCAGTTTACTGTGAAGATAACTGTATGCACTTAATCTACATTGGTGGATATATTATCTGTTGCATCATGCAAAATATACTTCCAAATGTCTAGATTTTCCTTCCTTAAGAATTAAGAATGTTCAAGACAACTATGAGATATCATCTCACCCCAGTCAAAATACCAAAATTTAACAGAAGAGCAAGCAACAAATGCTGACAAGGTTGTGGAGAAACTAGAACCTTTATTCACTGTTGGTGGGAGTGTAAAATGGTGCAAACACTGTGGAAGTCAGCATGGCACTTTCTCAAAAAGTTGCAAATAGAGATACCATTTGACCCAGCAATTCCACTACTGGGAATATACCCCACAGAGACCATACCTGACATCCAAGCAGATATATGCACAGCTATGTTTATTGCGGCTTTGTTCACAATAGCAAGGAGTTGGAAACAACCTAAGTGCCGATCAACAAACAGATAGAGAAGCTGTGGTACATTCACACAATGGAATACTATGCTGCATTGAAAAACAAGGAATTCATGCAATAGTATTAAAAATGGGTGACCCTGGAGGACCTTATGCTGAGTGAAGTATCTCTGTCACAAAATGACAAATACTGTAAGGTGCCACTGTTGTAAAACAGGACTGACCTCGGGGTTGGGGGGAGACTGAGAAAGACGGGTTCAATAATGTATACTGCATTGAAACAGATGAGGGAGAGAACTGTTTAAGAGGGATATGTTATTTGGTATTTTTATCATGATAGGAGTCCAGGGCGAAGGCTGTATAGTGGCGTGGACCTGGGCGGAGGGATTTTAAAACAATGAAAGAGTTTTACTTTTCCAAGAGGGTAGTGTACTAGGGGGGAGGGTTGGGAGGGGAGAAAAATGTAACAATGAATGAATGGAAATAAAAAAAATAGAGGTCATAAAGTGATTGCTTATGATAAAAAAAATTTAGTTGAATTTCTCTACAGTGATAAAATAAAGAACTAAACACTGCCTGGGGGGGGGGGAAATTAAGAATGTTTTATAAGTCTCCTATCACAAACTTCTTCCTTCATCACCATTGGTTCATTATCATATGCTACTTCCTGAAATGTTTCTATGTATTCCTTCCATATTCTTTTTATGCTTCCTGGATCATTGAAGACTTTGCCCATATCATCTCTCAGTATTGAAACTTGAAACTTGAAGGGTTTTCCCCTATTCTTTCAGCTTGAAAAATGTCAAATACGTTCCCTTAAAATGCTGAACATAGTGATTTCATATGATCCAGCTATTCCACTGCTTGAAATATACCCTGAGAAAATGAGAACGGAGGCATAATCAGATACTTTCACACCAGTGTTCATAGCAGCATTACTCACCAGAGCATGAAGACGGAAACAGTCCAAATGTCCAACCACAATGCAATAGATGATAAATAATGGTACATTCACATAAAAGAACACTGAAGCACACAGGAGTATTGATTTGTAAATTACTACCTAACTTGGGAGGAACTGAAAAGCATTATGCTAAGTCAATTACCTCAGTTCTATAAGGACAAATACTGTATAAGACCATTATTGTAGAATGTGTGTGAAGATCTAAGGAGGGAGGGGGAAGGAGAGGGATGAGGACAGGGTGATGGTTAATCATAGGGTCACAATTCGATGAGCAGAGGGAGGGATGGGTAAAGGAAAAGAGAAAAATCCCATGTGAAAAATAACATACAAACTCTGTAAGTAAACCAGTATATAATAAAAAATGTATTTAAAAAAATCTCAATATAAACTCTTGTGTAAGCCATGATAATGAAAGCAAATGAGATCCCCACAAAGAAATGCAATGAGTTAACTTAAAATGTTTCAATTATTGTTTACTCTGGGATGTACACAGGTGGCATCAATTGCTATTAAAAATTCCCACAAGTCAGAAAATTAATTGTAAACAAGAGCTGGACATACTTTTGTTTACAATAAAAAATAAGAAAAAAGCCAAGTAAGTTCTTCACTTTTCTTTTTCTAATTACTCCCAGCTCTTGCACATTTTGTTTAAAAAACTTTTTCTCGTCTTCTTGGACTTTCCTTTGACATTTTATGTTCAACTCGTTTACTTCATCATTTTTCACTTTTGTTTTGGCTTCTCAGCATTCTAGCAATACTTTTAGAATCCCTTCTGCTGTCCATTTTGCTCTTTTCTTTCTCTCCTATCTTTTAAAAAATCTTCTGCTTTCTTCCTGGATGACATCTCACAGTTTGTCTGTTCTTCAGTTATTAGTGTTCAATTCCTCAAACCTGTTCTTAAGAAGGTTTTTAAATTCAAGTGGGATAGACTTATGGTTGCATTTTAGTTCTTGGAGACTTGATTCAATTTTTTTCAGCTTCAATTTAAAACTTGTATGTGAGTCAACTTTTTCTAACAATTTCATTTTGCATGGGCCCACAATCAGCCTTGGCACTAGCAATTAACAAATCAAAATTCAATTACATTGAGTAAATCTGCTAACAAGGACTTCTTTAACATGTTAAGGAGCAATGACATTAGTTTCAAGACCAATGTGCATCTGATTCAAGCCGTTGTCTTTGAAGGAAAGTATTAATAAAATCCAGGACTGTACTTAAATAAATTTCAGCTTAAAAATAGGGTTCAATGAAGCTTTAAACTTTGAACCACATTTGAGTCTAAGTTCCTGTTACTATTTTGCTTCTCTATAGCAAGATTCTATTGTTTGAATTCAAGCTTGCATTACCGGTTAACTTCTTTATGATGAAATTTAGCATCTTGATTGTCTCTGTATTTCTAGACACGTGTTTAACTTCGTTGTGCTTGTAGTCCTGTAAGTTAACTGAAGTGGTCTAATAAATAGTTTTGTATGAGACCAATAAGACTTTAGAGTATGCTCTCATATCATTTGCAAATACTACTGTTTAGGAAAGTAAGATGGCCCTATGCTGAGATAAAAAACACTATTTGTCTCCAAAAAGTAATACTTCCCCAAATAAGAAGCATTCTAACTCCAGAAAGATGGTAATGACTTTTATGAGTTAACATTGTTTGAACTGGGCACTGTTTGCAAAAACATAATTTGGTTATTTGAGTGCCACTGCTTTAGTAATATATGAGTCCTCTTTCCCAGATGGAACTGTACCTTTGAACACAGGATAATAATGTTTCAAGTATATTAATAGCTAAGTAAAGTTTAAAATCTCTCACCACATAGAAAGAGGCGAGACAGTTTTGGACAGGTATCTCACCGATATCAAGATCCATGAATACCATGAATAAAGTACATGACAGAGAGCCTCCATTTGCCATCATTGGAAAAGTGGCTAAGGGAAAAATGATCCATTGTTTGTCCAGTAACATTTTATATTACTTGTCATGTATATGAAAGGTGGACAATAGATCAAAATGATAGAAGATTTGATGCATTAGAGTTTGATGCTGGAGTACTGAATACCCTATGGACGGCCAAAGGAACAAACAAATATGATTTGGAGAAAGTGCAAACAGGATGCTCCTTGAAGACAAGGATAGTGAAACTTTAGCTAACATATTTGGGGCATGTTGTCAGGAGAGACTAACCTTATTTTTTTTTTTTGAGACTAACCTTATAAAAGGACATCATGCTTGGGAAAGTGAAAGATCAGCATAAAAGAGGAAGAATTTCAGTGAGATGGATTGACACAATGACTGTAATAATGGGTTCAGGTATATCAGATGATGATGAGGATGGCTCAGGATAGGGCAGCATTCCGATCTATTGTTCATAGGATTGCTACAAGTTGTAGTTGACTTGATGGCACCCAACAATAATAACACATAATCATACTGACAATCTCCTCTCATAAAGATTTACAGCTTCAGAAACTTAGTGTACGTCGCTATGAATTATAATAAACTTTATGATGAAGGGTTTGCTTCTGGGTTTTACTTATCACAAACGGAAAATGCCTAACAACTGCTCGGTAATAATTGTCATCAAAAAACTACACTCAAAGAAAAAGTATAGGATGATGGTGGTTAAACTAGATGAACATTCTTACAATTAAGTGAAAACTTTGTTCCACAGACTAATGCCAGTGCTAATTTTGGATTTTATGTAATTTTCTGTTTGATTTTGTTTTGGTAGTTTGTTTTGTTAATTAGCACATAGAGACTTAGTTGCAAATAAATAGATTAATTAACAAGGCAATATGAAGAAGAATCTTGAGTTTTCTATGTAATCTGGATACTGATTCAACCCTAGATTTTGCTCTAAGGTTTATGGACTGCCAAGAAAACAGAGTCATCCTGGAGAGGGTTAAACCAGGCTACTTCTTGGAGTCAAGGATTCTGGGGCTTCGTCTGACATACTTTGAACATGTTGTAAGGAGAGACAGGTCCTTGGAGAGGGACATCATGCTTGGGAGGGTGGAGGGACACCGCAGGAGGGGAAGACCCTCTATGAGGTGGATTGATTCAGTAACTGGGGTAATCGGGATGAGGGTATCAGAGGCAGTGTGATTGGCACAGGATAGAGCAGGGTTTAGGGCTGTTGTATATAGATAGGGTCGCTATGAGTCCCAAACAACTCGAAGGCACATAGCAACAACAACAACACTGTATTTGGTCAAGATTATTTTTCCAATGAAAATAATATTTATTTACTTCTCTAGAAAGCTAAAACTTGTAATTAATGTTTCTACAGAGCTTTTGACCTCACTGAACATGCAATAGTGTTTATATGATGATCTCTATTTTTAATTTGATTGTATTTTTAAAATCACCTTCTCTGAAATTACTTCTCTGGCAGGTGCTTTAATAAAGTGCTAGGTAAGTAAAAATTAAAAGACAATTTATCATTTTAATACTGTACAGAAGAAAAGGGTGCTGTGTGACCTTCAAAATGGACATAACGGAAGTCTAGAAACAGAATAATTTGAAGAGGTGTCACTGTATCTTTGGCATATCCACGGAGCACTGCTCTGCTCTCTGTGGTCTGGATTTTGTCAATACCAAACCAGCAAGAGAAACCATTACATCTAATGTATTTTGGAGAACAGATAGCTAACATAGATTAATTTAAATCTATCATTATGTGATTCTGCAATTTGAGTACTTCTTTTTCTACTTAAGAATTTAAGAAGTGGAACAAAAGATATATCCCCTAAATCAATGATACAACCATTATTTTTTGGAGCTCATTCACAAAAAAACAACAAAAACACATGATTTTGAAAGATTGCTTTATTTCAATCCAAGTGTCCATCAACAAACGAATGAATAGGAAAAAATGTGGCATATTCATACAATGGAATACTATGCAGCATTGAAAAACAATGAACTCTTAAAACATTACACAACATGGGGGGCCCTAGAGGACATCATGTTGAGTAAAATATCTCAGTCACAAAAGGACAAATACTGCAATAATGGGAGAAGAATAGGGTAAGAGTGGATCAATAATGAATATTGCATTGGAACAGATGAAAGAAAGAACTGTTTAAAAGGAATATATAATTAGGCATCATACATACGGCAACAGCCCAGAATAAGAGGTACATTGCAAAGAATATTGAGGGGAGTGGAGAAAGGAGGTAATTGTGCAAATATTTTAAAAAACCCAAACTGAACTGGGAAGTGGGGGAAGGGAGGGAGAAGGGGTAAAATCTGCAACAATGAATGAATGAAAATCTTTTTCTATAAACTCATTAAAATCACAGTTAAAATTAAAAAAAAAATAAAAACAAAAAGATTGCTTTATTTGGTATTGTGTTTCTATCACACTTTGGTCATGTCATCAAATGAGACCAATCCATGAAAAAAGACATCATCCTGGGGAAGGGGGAGGGTCAGAGAAAGAGAAGAAGACCCTCAACAAGACAAATTGGCGCAATTACTATACCAATGAGCTTGAGTAATAGCACGGGTGGTAAGGATGATGCAGCAAGGGGTAACATTCAGAAATGCTTTCCACAGGGCCATAGTCAACTGGGTAGGACCTTAAAAAAACAACATCCATTATCATCACAAGGGCAGTGCAGGTCTCAAGCCTCAAATAATTTTCTTTTATCGGTAGACCTCACTCTTTTGTGTTGTTTTCTTTTCCACACCAGATCTTTCCAATTTCCTTTACCTGCCCATCTCTTTGTCTATCTTGTTTTCTTAAGTATCTTGAGGCTCAATGTCAAGACAAAGATTCTCACCACTGGATCAATTGGCAGCATCAGGATGGATGGTGAAGAGATTGAGATTGTTCACAGCTTTAGTTTGCTTGGCTCCACAGTCAACACTCTCAGCACCAGCAGCCAGGAAATTAGAAGACGTATTGCCATGGGAAAGTCAGCTGTTAGGGACCTCTCCAAAGTACTGAAGAGCAATGGTGTCTCTCTGGAGACTAAAGTGCATATGATATGGCCTTTACAAGCACTTATTATGTGTCAGAGAGTTAGACAATGACCAAAGGATAGCAGGAGAATTGATGCCTTTGAGCTGTAGTGTTGGAGAAGAGTATTGAGTGTACCTTGGACTGCTAGGAAAACAAACATATTCATCCTGGAAAGGGTTAAACTGGGTGGCTCCCTGGAGGCAAATATTCTGAGGCTCTGTCTAACATACTTTGGACATATTGTAAGGAGAGACCGGTCCTTGGAGAGGGACATCAGGCTTGGGAGGGTGGAGGGAAAGTGCAGGAGAGGTGGATTGATTTCAGTGACTGGGATAATTGGGATGGGAGTGTCTGAGACAGTGTGATTGGCACAGGACAGAGCAGAGTTTAGGGCTGTTGTACATAGGGTCAAATGAGTTGCAAATGACTCGACAGCACATAACAACTACAGCAACAAATACCTTTACCCTCATCTCTTTATAAATATCTTAACATTAAACTAAACTATCTTAAACTAGCATTACAAATTAGATAAACTCGTACCTTTAAATCTGAATAGGTACTTCTATTAAAAATGAAGGCACATGGTTTGGATCCTCCAGCTGCTCCTTGGGAGAAGGAAGGGCAATCTCGTCCCATGTGATTTACTGCCTCTGAAAACTTAATGGGGAGTCAGCTATTAATCAGTTCTAACTTGATGGCACACAGCAACATATTAATAATTAGTAGGTGAATAATTTAATTTGCCAATTCTTAACTAAATCACACCGTTTAATAGTACTAATTTACATGCCAAATAGATTTCAATATCTTTGTTTAGTTTGTTTAATTATAAAATTATATTAAATGTAGAGGAAAGCATAGGCTATATTGAGGGAGATATAAATGCAACCACGTCTTAAAGTCAACAATGAACCTTCTGTCATAATTCTCCAATAATTTTTTCTATAATATATAGGCAGTCCATGTGTTACAAATTAAAATCCCTTCCTAACTGCATGTGAATTTGTATGTGAGTCAGAATAGATGTATATGGTTCTTATTTAGCATTATTTTAGAGCAAGAAGAAGATTAAAAACTTTTCAGTGATTTAAAAACTGCATATGAAGAAAGTATAGAAATCCTGGTGAAGAATTTGGATTTTGATCCGCAACAGCCCTGTCTTGATCAATAATGGTGGCAGACTAAGGTGTTCTGCATCTATGTGTCTCTTCATGCTCCTGTCAGTAATTCAGCCTCTCACATAAGACTCCTGACAGGTCTCGCTATGTTTTTCTAATTCTCCCATCCCAGGGTTTTGACCAACATTTTTTTTTCTGTTCTGGTTACCATAATGAATCATTCAAATTGTAAAAATTCAGTTCTATACCTGATTGACTCTTCAGCCTTGACAGAACTGACTGGAAACTCTGCCTAGAGGATTAATAGAGGTTGTCTATAAATTGGGGTTTGTAACCCTCCCTGTAGCAAAAATACAGTTAAAAGATCTTTCCATTTGATTTTACCTTACCAAATTAATATGCTTAGCAACTAATTAAAGCACAAGTGGCTGGATTCTACCCAGAGGTGCCTTGGAAAGAGACTTGTTAATATCTTTTCTTTGGTGGGTGTTATTTATATATATTTAGATAACAGAGATGGCAAAGGAGGTTGAGTTTTCAAGCATGGAAATACAAAGGAAGAGGAACAGTTGTAAGCAGACACTGGTGATTGGGACATGGAATGTGAGAACCATGAATGTAGGAAAATTGGATATTGTTAA
>NW_006400008.1:2281854-2302209 GCF_000299155.1 Elephantulus edwardii
CATAACAACAACAACAACAACAACATTTTATATATATTTGCTTGCATACATAGTTCATAAACATTGTGCTTCACACTATTCTTCATTCACACTTTGTGTCATACAATCATTCCCATTCATTGTGTTTTATAAAATTAATCACCTTTGGACCTTGCCTGTTATTATCCTGTTTTTTCAGATTCCCACTGGATTTTTCCCATGTCCTTCACCTCTTCCTTCCACCCACCAAATCTGTTCTGTGTTGACACACATAAAATTGTCGTGAGTCAGAATAAACTAATGCAGATGACAACAGACTTTTCTGAGATGATACCCTTTGAGAGTATTATAACACCCTCACATCATATCTCACACATGTGTATTTTCATAAACAAGTCAGAGCAGAGGTCAGCAAACTGCAGCTGATTCATCAAATCTGACCTCTGTTCTGTGTTCTGTTCTTGTATGGCCCATAAATTAGAATAGTTTTTATATTTTCAAAGAATCTTACAAAAGATATGCAACAAAAAATGTGTAATATGGGTTAATCTACAGATTCTAAAATATATATGATCTGACCATTTACAAAAAAATTTGTTAATTCTTGGTATAGAAGATTGTTTTGTACATTTTCTAAATTTACACAAATTGCAGACTGCAAGAATTCTCTGAATTGTTCTTTTGTTCACACAACATTCTTTTAAAAAGTATCCATGGTGATATCTACAGATCTAATTTCTTTTGAATTGTTGCATAGCTACAATACCAAAAAAATATGCATTCATTTATTTTATAAAACATCTCTTAATAGACATTTAGGTTGTGTCAAATTCTGCTTTACTAAGGTAAGTTTAAAGCTACAACACATTTTCTCACGTACATTGCAAAATCTCCTCCCATGTGTAAATCTAGAAGTAATATGGCTGCATACAATGGATTAGATTATGTCTCCCCCAAAATAAGTATCATCTTGGCTAGACCATGATTCTCAGTGTTATGTAATTTTCTTTTATTTTGTGATATGCTGCAATTAACATATGCATTTTAAATCCTAACCTCTATGACATTAAATAGGTAGGATAAGTGACAGTTATATTATCACTGTAGGAGATCATCTTCAGAATTGAGTTGTATGTTACATTAATCTTTTTGATATACTAAAAGAGAATAAACAAGCAGAGATCAGATGTCTCTCAATACTACCAGGAAAGAAGCAGCAGCAGATCTTGTCTTTAGGAGCAAGGGTTCCTATGCTGTGAACCTTCTAGACCCAGGGCACACATGGAAATCTCCAAGGAATGCTAGGCCCAGCGGTTCTGAAAGACGATCAAGATTTCCCTCCAGAGTTAACAGAGAATGATAGGTTTCCCCTAGAGCTAGCACCCTGAGTTCAGACTTCTTGTTTGTTAAAGATACCCACTAGTGATATTCTGTTACACGAATACTAAGTAACTAAGATATTTGGCTATGCATGCTATAATCAGGTTTGCTTAGTAGTGCAAAATTGTTTTTCAAAATATCTTCTTTTGACACTTTCTCACCAGTACGAATGATCATTTCCATTTCCCCACACCTTTGACAGTTCATAGAATTATCACACTTGTTTACCATTGGTAGCCCCCACCTGCTGTTTTTCACTTACATTTTCCTGACTGGCTTTATATGTCAATCATCTATTCTATAATTCTGGAGCTGGTCTATAAACATTTTCCATTTCTTTTAAGCACTGAAGGCATTATAAGAGAAATGTGTACTTTTTTTTTTAGCCCACCACACTAAGTGAGCAAATTTTTGTATGTGAAAGGCTGATAGTGCATTCATCTCAGCAGCCTTCAAGCCTGCACACACCCCTGTCAAGTTTCTCAGCTTCTGGCTGCTTCTAAGGACTAGCTTCAGCCACGTCTTCTGGCAAGTTTCTTTCCACTGGCAGGCTAGAGTTTCCCTCTTCAAAGAAGTTTAAAACTGTTGTAGGCTGAAGAGAGCAGTCTTCTAATAGTCCATTTCTTTCTTGTTTGTCTCTTTCTCTGTCTAGCAATGATCTACTGCCATTGAGTTGGTTCAGACTTATGGTAGCCCTGTGGGACAGTGAAGCACTGCAACTGCCTCATAGTGTTATCAAAATGATATAATCCTCCCCCCCCCCCCGCTGCCCCGAAACAGGTATCTATCTCTCAAAGAATTACTAGTCAGTTCAAACTTCCTGCATTCTGCTTAGTGGTTAAATTTTTTTAATCACTGCATCACATTTACCACTTCTGTAGTCTTAGTGTCTTTTTTACTTCTAGTAATTAACCCTGTAACACTGATGAGTCAAATGTGAGAATGGTTACTCATGGTGGACAGTGTTTGGTGAAGCTCCCCAATTAAAACAAGCTTGGAAGCAGATGTGGCATCCACTTCCACAATAGCTTGCCTCAGGAAACACTATAAACCTGGAGAAAGGATGAAAGTTATACAGGAGGTGTCCAGGACTTTCGTTCGTAGGGTCGCTATGAGTCGCCTGCAACTCGACGACACTTAACAACAGCAACAACAGTAAGTAACCACTCTGCACTAGGTAATTCTTTACATTAAAATTTCTCTTTACAAGTTATTTGTAAGTTAATGCCTCTTATTTTTGTTGTTGTTAAGTGCCATCGAGTCGCAGGCGACTCATAGCGACCCTATGAAGGAGAGTCCTTGACGCTTGGGTGCCTTTCATCCTCTCTCCAGGTTCATAGGGTTTCTGGAGGCAAGCTATTATGGAAATGGATGCCACTCCTCCTTCCAAAAAAAAAAATGCCTCTAAAGTGGATGTTAACTGGTATAAAGAGTGAAGTTGAAATATTTTTCATCTATTTGTTAATAGTTTGGTTTTATCCGGTGAATTATATTTCGGTAATAGGTAAGCTAATGCTTTAGAGGGTATAGATTTTCCCTGTTTTCTCAGTGTTAACACTTTTTCAGATCTTACTTTCTGACTATTTTCTCCCTTCTCTAAATCTATGTTATGACTTCATATTCAGTGCTCTTTTATTTTCTACAAAAGAAATATTTATATTTCTTGTTGGTGCATTTATGTCTAACAGGTTTTGCATTGTGTCTTGTTTAAATTTCCTGATATTTCCTATGTTCTTATAATTGCACAAAGTAAAGGACTTCAGCCTTCAATATGAATTGAAACTCAACATCAAGAAAACAAAGGTTCTCACCACTGGGTCAGCTGGCAGCACCATGATAGATGGTGAAGACACTGAGATTGTTAGCATCTTTAGGTTGCTTGGCTCTCCAAATAACACTCTTGGTACCAGCAGCCAGGAAATCAAAAGACTATCTGCATTGGGAAAATCTGTTTTCAGGAACCTCTTCAGAGCCGGGATGTCAGTCTGGAGCCCAAAGTGCACCTGATCCAGGCCATGGTCTTCTCAATTACTTGTTATACATCAGAGAGCTGGAAAATTACTAAGGATGATAGAAGAAGAATTGATGGATTCCTTTGAGCTGTGGTGCTTGAGAAGAGTATTGAATATACCATGGACTGCTAGGAAAACAAACAGATTCATCCTAGAGAGGGTGAAACCAGGTTACTCCTTGGAGGGAAGGATTTTGTAGCTCTGTCTGACATACTTTGAATGTGTTGCAAGGAAAGACAGGTCCTTGGAGAGGGACATCATGCTTGGGAGGATGGAGGAATGACACAAGAGAGGAAGACCCTGGATGAGATGGATTGATTCAGTAACTGTGGTAATGGGGTTAGGAGTGTCAGAGACAATGAAGTTGACTCAAGATAGGCCAGGGTTCAGGGCTCTTGTACATAGGGTCATTGTGAGTTGCAAGCAACTCAACATCACATAACAACGTTCTCATAATAGAAGACTTGGGATTTTTCTTTCCTTTAATGCACTTTGAATTTTGTGTGAATCAGGTTTAAATTGGATATATTGTTCTCCATTTTGATCCACATAATGATTTTTTCCCTCATCCTCTTACATCATCTGTCCCTTCACTACTAATTTATAATGAAAACTTAACTTTTAACAAGTTTTCATTTAACATCAGTGCATTTTTCCATTTTTTTAGACTTTTTGTCCAATCCATTAACAATGTCCACTGTTTTTAAGCATTATGGGTTTTTAAAAATACATCTTAAAATTGGGTAGAGTAATGAAGGATTTTTTTTTCTTTTTCTTTTTCTTTTCGGAGAGAGGAGTGAACTGGTGGGGAGGGGTGGGCAGGGAGAAAAGTGCAGCAATGAATGAATGGAAATCCAAAACCTCTGTGAATGTTTATTAAAATTAATAAAAAGGGGGGGAAGGAAAAAATTGGGTAGAGTAGATAAACATACCCTGCATCCTCTCTTCCTGCTTCTCATTTACAATTGTCATTATTATTCCCCCCCCTTTCTTCCATTTGACTTTAATGTCATTTAATTCTAAAAAAATTCTTTAGAGAAGTTGTGTAGAAGACTATTAAATTTATTAACTAACTGTGGAAACATAATTACAGTGTTGAGCCTGTCAACATGATATTTTCTCAATGATTTACTTCTATCTTCAGCAAAGATTTGAGATTTTTCTCTTTAAAAATCTGAATAACTTTTGCTATAATTATTCTTAGATGTCATTTAGGTTTCTGTATTGTATATTGCTAAAATCACATATTTTAACTAGTTGAGATGTTGTTTCGAACAGCTATTGATTTTTATGTTCAGTAAACCTGGATATCTCACTTGCAAGTTCCAGTAGTTTTCCTGTAGATGTTTTAGAATTTCTGCGTAGTCAATCACATCATTTGAGACATATTGCCTTACATTATGTTTCACCTAAAGTTGGAAGTGTTTGTAAAGATCAAGGTATTTCATGTCCAAAATGAAATTAATTTATGATGAAAGAAAACATCCACATTACTGTTGATTCTGGAAAGAAAATTTTCCTCCAGAAATGAGATTAGCAGCATTGAGAGCCCTCGTGTGGAGGCAAGTCAAGAAAAATCTCTATTACATTCTGTTTTATAGACGAGATCAGTTCACATAGACATTGGAGGATTTATTCACTCTTGTCAGTCTTCAGTTAAACTGAAAACTTCAGAAGCTTAATGTCCTTGTGTTTTACTAGAATAGCAGATTTCTGTGCTTTTCTTGGTTATCTGTCCTTCGTCAAATACATAGATAAAATGTTATGTCTCCTTTTCCTTTTATTTTTTTGCTTATTAAATAGTATCTCTTAATCTATACCTAAAAGCATATAAATAAAAGTTTAAAAAATGACCTCCTGATTTCCCTATGAAAAAAGGGATGGTGGTGGGAAGAAGTGTCAGTGTTAAATAAACACATAAAATTGAACTTCACTACTAGTAAACAACATACTTCTGGAAACTCTATGGATTTTGAAAAATGATGATAGTTGTAGAAAGGCTTCAGGTCTTTTGTTCATAAGGTCACTTTGAGTCATGCTGGACTCTACAGCAATAAACAACAACAACAATAGTAAAGAAGGGAGCTCTGGTGGCCTAGTAGTTAAAAGAGTTGTACTTCAAAGAAAGTTTGAGTCTAACAGTTGCTCCACAGGACAAAGATAAACAATCTCCTCCACCGTGATTTTCAGTTGAAAATCTGCTGCCGGGTCAGCTATAAGTTAGCTCTAATTCAATGGTGTGTAACAACAACAACAATAATAAAAAAAAAAATAAACATTAAAGTGGCAGATTTTACAATGGTAGGATACCCTTCTTTATCCATATTTTTGTTGTTGTTGTTATGTGCCATGGAGTCGCTTGTGACTGATAGCGACCCTATGTACAAGAGCCCTAAATACCGCTCTATCCTGTGCCACCCTCTCCATCTCAAACACACTCATTCTTACCACTCCACTCACAGAATCGATCCATCTCATCAAGGGTCTTCCTCTCCTGCTCCGTCCCTCCACTCTCCCAAACATGATGTCCCTCTCCAAGGACCAGTCCCTCCTTGCAACCTGCCCAAAGTATGTCAGATGAAGCTTCAGAATCCTTACGCAGTCCGGCTTTCACCTTCTCCAGGACAAACCTGTTTGTTCTCCTAGCAGTCATGGTATATTTAACACTCTTCTCCAGGACCACAGCTCAAAGGCATCAATTCTCTTTCTATCATCCCTATTTACTGTCCAACTCTCTGATGCATAGCACATAATTGCGAAGACTATAGCCTGGATCAGGAGCACCTTAGTCAGGAACCTGACATCATTGCTCTTCAGTACTCTTGAGAGGTCTCTCACAGCTCACTTTCCCAATGCAATTTGTCTCTTGATTTCCTGGCTGCTGTTACCAAGAGTGTTGACTGTGGAATCGCGTAAACTAAAACTGTTAACTATCTAAAATCTCTTCACCATCCATACTGATGCTGCTAATTGGCCCAGTGGTGAGAATCTTTGTTTTCTTGATAATGAGCTTCAATCCATATTGAAGACTGCAGTCCTTGACCTTCTGCAGCAAGTGCTTCAGGTCCTCCTCAGTTTCAGCAAGCAGGGTTATGCCATCAAAATAACCCAGGTTGTTGATGACTTTTCCACCAATCCTGATGCCACATTCCTCCTCGTACAGCCCAGTGTCTCACATGATCTGTTCTGCATACAGATAGAAAAGGTATGGAGACAAAATACATCCCTGATGGAGCCCCTTCTTGATTTTGAACCAGTGTCTCCCTACTCTGTTCTGACGACTGCCTCTTGGTACAAGTATAGGTTTTGCATTTGCACAATTAAATATTCTGGATTCCCATTCTTCTCAGAGTCAGCCACAGCTTGTTGTGATCTACACAGTCAAAAGCCTTTGCATAGTTAATGAAGCACAGATAGACATTCTTCTGTTATTCTCTGCTTACTGCCAAGATCCATCTAACATTAGCTGTAATATCCCTAGTACCACGACCTCTTCTAAATCCAGCCTGCACATCTGGCAGTTCTCTGTTGACATATTGTTCGAAAACCCTGTGTACAATAGAGCACACTTAGATTATCATTTGAACTAACAGACATTGCAATTGAAACTTATCCATATTGTTGTTGTGTTGTTATGTGCCGTCGAGTCGTTTCCAACTCATAGCGACCCTATGCACAACAGCCCTAAACCCTGCTCTATCCTGCGCCAACCGCACCGCCTCTGACACAAATCCCGATACCCCATATTAGTTATCAATTTTGCTTTTAGTTTTGGCATTTCGAGCTATGACATGTAAGCACATAGATTTTCGTTCAAGATTGTTTGTGTTCAGGGAAGGGGCCTTAGTATATATTCATGGGAATAAGCAAGCAGTTAATATTTATTTATTTATTATTTAGTTATTTACTGGTTTTACATAGAATATTTTTTAAAAGGGAAAAAACATTTGAAAGGATTATTTTTAATTTAAGGCACATGTATATTATGGGATGGAAAATCCTTATAATCTTTCATTGAAATTGGTTTGGAAGATATTTTGTCAAGCCCTTATAAAACGTACCACTAGACTCCCAAAGGTTTATTCTCTGATATCATTGAGGAAAGTTCACAGGGAAGGTATTTTTTTTCTACCTGGATGAACTTCTGCTTCACACAGTAATTACTTCTGAAGAAGAATAGACAGACAATGAGAGAGATTTTGAGCCTTGTCCTATACCATTTTGAATTCTTTGGATTAAGAAACAAGGGGGAGGGAAAGTCCAGCAAAAAAAAAAGAGAGAGAGAAAAAAAACCATATATTTTCTTGAGTATGGAGGTGCAAAACTGGAGTGCTGCCAAGGGTACATCCATGCTCTGAACCATAGCCAAGTTCAAGGGAAGGTGAAGGTTAGTCTAGTATGGACTAACGCAGGTGACCTGAACCAAATAACTTGGATTTCTGCAGGAGGCAGGGTAAGAGGAGCAGAGATTTGAGTGCATCCTGGCAGTGACACCTTGGCCAAGTGCTTCTTCACCTCCCTTTCTTCATCTCCAAGATGATTTTACTGCCCTTTTCATCTTTACTGCAAGGGGTGCTGTGAGGATGATATGAGTCTTCAGTATCATTCATTTTTACTTGCCCCAGTGCAGAGTCAGTGTGTGTATGTCCCTCTCTCTCTCTTTCTCCCTCCTTTCTTCTCTCCCTCCATCTGTCTCTCTTTTGCAAGCACACACACACACACACACTCACACACACACACACACACACGTACCCGCGCACATGAGCACTCCATTGGTAGGTGTAGAAAATAACAACAACAACAAAAAATAGACAAGAGGCTGCAGAAGACAGGACATCAATTATTTACTTGGCTAAAGTCAGTGAGTGGAGCCACAGGCACAGTAAGGAATAGGCCACTCATTGGCCTCACAGATCCAGAACTAGAGGAAAGAGTAGGTAAGGAGACCATATGTCTACTCAAGAAAAGAGGGACCTTTCCAATCTAGTGTTTAAAGACACAACAGCACAGTTAAGTAAGCATTTTGATTTTTTTACTTAAGGAAATCAGTCTTTTCAAAGTTTAACAAGTGAGATGAAGGTCAGCAAGAAGAAAGTCTTAGGTTCCTCAGAAATTCTTGCTCCAAATCCAGAAAAGAACAGAAAGCATGAAGGTCTCAGCTTGAGATGTGCAGCAGAGGGATTATTCTGGTGAAGTTTTAGTTATCCTTGGTCACGAGATTGATTTGAATGGCCCTACTTGCAGTGTTCTCATGATTAATACCATTCTTCTTTACAGGCATTAAATTTAGGAATAAAACAGGGACAAAAAGAACGACCATTATTCAATTGGCTTCTAAATTATTGCAGGAAATAGTCTTCATCTGATGTGAACATGATTTATTTTTTCTTGGAGCAAATGTGAAAGCCATTTAAGTCATTCTGGCAATAAATTTCATGCTTAGTTCACCCTGCCTTCCAGAAGTTGTACACCAGATTGGTCATACTGTGTGTTAGTAGAATTTTATATTACATTCTTTATTTTGTGCTCACCACAGTGATGCTCTGAATATTCTTCTAGTTCTAAAGTCATTTCAGGATTTCTTCCAGCCCTGTCTCAAAGCTATGGTAAAGATGAAATGTATATCAAACATTTACCAGTACTTCATATATCTTATGCTTCCAGGAGATACAATCTTTATTGTTATTGAAATTGAAAATGACACATTAATTACCCGAGTAGTGGTATTATGGGTAATTTTTCATGTTTGTGACTTTTTTCATCTTTTAAAAATTTTCTATGAGGAGTAAAATTAACAAATCCAGTAAATGTTATCAATATAGAGATAAATATTATGTCTGTATGAGCTGACCAAAGCTCACTGAATCACAGGTAATGCAAAGACTTATTAATTCTATTCACATTATTTTGTCAAATTCTGAAAAAACTTAATTCAGGTTCCATGTTGATTTACATTTTGCTGTGTGCATTATTTTTGTGGAAACAAAACAAAAAAATAGTTATTCCAATGTAGCAGCTTTATTCCTACCATCAGTTACCTTTAATGCTGGGGAGAAATTTCACACCCCTCACATCCTGAAAATAATGGATGTCAGGCTACAGTTCTGCCTGTGTACACTCATTACCGTTAGCCAAAAAGCAATGGGTTCTGTAAGAAAAAATATTGCCCCATTAAACAAAGTGTCATCATTGAATAGCAATCATTCTTTTTTATTTTTCCTGTGAGGATATCTTAATAACTCACTCATAACCGTTATCTCCCAGGAAACGTCTAGTTCATAGAGTAAGACTGTTAAACAATATGAAACTGGTACAAATAGCACAGGATGGATGTTTCCAACCATGAAGGGTCTGTATTTTATTAAAAATCCATATAAAGCAAAAATCACTGCAATCTACTGCCTACCATTGGTGGAAGGCAAAATTATTCTTGTGACTTCAAGACTTCCATGATATGAAACATTACCTTTGAAGCTATTGTTTAGCTCACCAAAGGAAGATAACTAAAAACTAATTGGAAATTCCAATTATTTTTTTCTAAGAGATCCATGTTTGCGAGTATAAATGAGTCATTGGAATCTCAGGTAATCATCATTTTAGTATCACTGGACTATGATTTTTCTAATAGGAGTTTGAAGAGAGCCATTTTATTGCTTCTCTTCCAACACATGAAAGCAGAGAGAATTTCCAAGGAGAGTTACAAAGAAATCTTTACAAGATGTCAATACTTAGGTATACTTAAGGGACACTATACGCATGTGTATGCATAGGGGCCAATAGCATGGATTCTTAGCTCTCCTGACTAAATATAAACCACCTTATTTCTAGTTCCTTAACTGACTGTCTGCTCAACTAGAGTTTACCGTGACACGATGATTAAGCATTGGGCTGCTGACTGCTTTGGCTCCATTGAACATAACCTTGCTAAGATTACAGCATAGAAAATTCTTTGGGGTGATGTTACTTTATTGCCTAGTGTTGCTAGGAGTCAAAAGCCACTCAATAGTATCTAACAACAACTTAGACTTCCTGAAGAAATAATGTTGAAGTCACACACAAATTTGTATCATTCTTCAGTGAATTAAAAAATATTACAAAGTATTTACAGAAGCTTGGCACCTTAAAAATCCTGATCATGGAGCTAAATTGCCTATACTTTTAAAATAATTCATATTTGAAACCACCTTCCTACTGCCTTTGAGCTGATACTGAGTCACAGTGATCCTCTCAGAATATCCAAGGCTATAAATCTTTATTTAAGAAGACTGTCTCATCTTTTTCTTGAAAAAATGGCTTTATAGATTGGAGCCATCAACTTTTTGGTTATCAGCCCAATAAGAAATACACTACACCACCAGGCTACCTTTTAAAGTTGCTACAGTTGTTTATTTTTTGTTTGTTCCTTTGTTTGTTTTTGTTTTGTTTCCCCATAAATATTATACTACTGTTTTATATCTGGGACTTTTACAGGAAGACAATGAAGGGCCGTCTGAGAGAAAACAAAAGCTTTTTGTTTCTCAAGGAGCCTCGGTGACATATCATAGTGTCCTTGTATATACCTAATGGAATTAATTTGACAGTGGTGAGTTTATTTTGAGTTAATGTTGTGTTAGGCTGCTACCAGGAAGACCAGCAGTTTTAATCCGCTAGCCACTCCAAGGGAGAAAGACGAGCAGTTTTCTTTAAAGATTTATAGTCCTGAAAACTCAGTGGGAAATTTGTCAAATTGACTTCAACATGGTGGATTTTTGCGGGGCTTTTTTTATCCCATGCCTTATTATTTATCAATCACCTGGCTTGTTACAGAAGTTCAAAGACTACCGTCTTCAATATTAATTGCATCTTCTTTTAATGCTTTTTTTTTCTTTTCTTTTTTAATTTATTATTAGTTTTAATGAAAATTTAGAGACTTTGGATTTTCATTCATTCATTGCTGCACTTTTCTCCCCTCCTAACCCTCCCCCCTATTACACTACCCTCTTGGAAAGGTAAAAGAAAAATTCTTACATTGCTTTACAATTCCCCCCCCCCCCCCAGGTCCACTCTACTATGCAGCCTTCGCTCTGGACTCCTGTCATGACAAAAATACCTAATAACATATCCCTTATTTTAAACAGTTTCTCCTTCATCTGTTTCAAAGCAATATACATTATTGAACCCATCTTTCTCAGGTCTCCCCCCAACTCTGAGGTCCGTCCTGTTTTACAACAGTAGGACTATGCAGTATTTGTCCTTTTGTGACTGAGATACTTCACTCAGCATAATATCCTCCAAAGTCACCCATTTTGAATACTATTGCATACATTCCTTGTTTTTCAATGCAGCATAGTATTCCATTGTATGAATATACCACAGCTTCTCTACCCATTCATTTGTTGATGGGTACTTAGGTTGTTTCCAACTTCTTGCTATTTTGAACAAAGCCACAATAAACATGTGTGTGCATATATCTGCTTGGATGTTAGTTATGGTCTCTTTGGGGTATATTCCCATTAGTGGAATTGCTGGGTCAAATGGTATCTCTATTTGCAACTTTTTGAGAAAGCACCATACTGCCTTCCACAGTGTTTGCACCATTCTACACTCCCAAAGTGAATAAAGTTTCCAGTTTCTCCACAACCTCACCAGCATTTGTTGTTTGCTGTTCTGTTAAATTTTGCTATTCTGACTGGGGTGAGATGATATCTCATAGTTGTTTTGATCTGCATCTCTCTTAGAGGTAGGGATTTTGAACATTTCTTCATGTGCTTAGTAGCCATCTGAATATCTTCTTTGGTGAAGTGTCTGTTCCTATCCTGTGCCCATTTTTCTATTGGATTATTTACCTTTATCTTGTTGTGGTGCTCAAGTATTTTATAAATTCTGGATATAAGTCCCTTATCTGATATGTCATTACCAAATACTTTTTCCCAGTCTGTGGCTTCCCTTTTTACCCTGTTGGAGAAGTTTTTGGATGTGCATATGGACTTGATTTTTAGAAGGTCCCATTCATCTATTTTATCTTCTCCTGGTTGTAGGTGGATTGCATCTTAACATCAAGAAGACAAAGTTCCTTACCACTTACACAAGTTGGCAGCATCATGATAGATGAAGAATTGAAACTTAATGATTTAATCTTGCTTGGATCCACAATCAATATCCTTGATATCATCAGTCAGGAGATAAGAAAACGTATTATTTTGGGCATGTCCGCCCTTAAGGATCTCTCCCAAATAATGAAGAGCAGAAATATCAGTTTGTAGATTTAGGTGCGTCTGACTCAAGCCATGATCTTTTCAATTACTTGCTATGCATCTGAGAGCTGGACAGTGAGTATGTAGGACAGAAGAATAATTAATGCCTTTGAGTTGGGGCGTTGGAGAAAAGTACTGAATAAATTGCCAGAAGAACAGATAGGTATATCTTAGAAAGGATGCAGGCAGAGTACTCCTTGGAAACAAGAGTGACAAAGCTTTGTCTCTCATACTTTGGACAACTTGCTAGAACAGGGTATTTCTTGGTTATGTATATAATGGTTGGAAGGGTGAAGGGTCAGGAAAAGAGAGGAAGACCCTCAGTGAGTTGGATTGACAGAATTTCTAGGCTCAAGTGTATCAGAAATGGTAAGGACAGTGCAGGATAGGACAAGATTCAGGTCTGTTGTTCATAGGGTAGCTATGAGTAAGACTCGACTCAATGGCACCCAAAACCAATTGCATTTCACAAAGTAGGGTTTTGTGTTTAACTTTCTTATGCATGTTATGAGCAAAATTTTGTTTTTGTGATCATAGTGCATTAGTTATTAGTGCCTCTATTCCAAACTCAGTGCCTAAAACAAACAAAATCTATTATCTCACAGCTTCCGTAGGTTAAGAAATCAGACAGGTTCAGCTGAAATCTCTCCTTCAGGGTCTCTCCATGTTTTCAATCAAAATATTAACTAGACCGCAGGCATTTCTCCCTGCCTGAGGAAGAATTCTCTTTTAGTTTCATTCCTGTGATTGTTGACAGGATTCAATTCTTTGTGAGTTGTTGGACTTCATTTCTTTCTGGTCCTTGCCCGGGAGTTATTCTTGGGTTATTCTCCCATTAGTTCTTGCACGTTCTCACAGCTATTTGTTTTATCAAATGAGCAATGTAAGAAAAGAAAAAGAGAATCTTCTAGCAAGACAGAGGGTGCTAATAAGGTAGAAGTCTTTTGTAACTTAATTATGCAACTGACATCACTTTTTCTTACTCTATTCTATACAAACAAATCTCATATTCTACATTATACTCAGGAGGGGAATACACAAACGTGTAGCACATTCAGTGACAAATTATTAATTAGAATCATGTTCATTTTGATAAGTACCTAAAATCAAATTCTTAGTTTCTTTTCATTTTCAAAGGTAATTTACATCAAAAGCATATGTTAATCCTGAATTATATAACACAGAGAAAGAGAAGAAAAAGAGAAATACAGGATCAATTCTAAAAGTTAAAAAAGATTAGAAAAAGGGAAAAGAATGAAGGTTAGTAGAGCCATGGGAGGAGTCTTAGAGGAAGTGGTACTTAAATCGAAGATTGAAGAATGGGTGGGATTTGGACAGACAAGGTGTGTGTTGGATTAGGGGGGATACACTGCACAGGGCCTACCTGGAGGGAATCAGGATATTGTCTTTTCTGGACCAATTTGACTGGAAGATAAAAGAGACCTTAAGAAGGAGCGACTGAAAAAGTGAAGCCAGATTGTTTAAAAATAAAATATAAAATCCTTTAGCATTAGTTTTAAGTCTGGTTGGTAGTTTTGAAAATTGTGAGCAATTTGTCTATTGTATTTATATTCATTATTTAGAAACCCAAGCAAGTTTTTTAAAAAGTCAACATTTTTTTTTCCTCAAAACATCTTTACTTCTGAGATACGTGTGCATACGTGTGTGTTTATGTGTGTCTGTGTATATCCCTCTATATCTCTATCTGTCTGTCTGCCGATAAGAGCTCTGGTTGCTGAATGTTACTGATTTCCACTGCCAACTCAAAGGCAAGTCATTCAACCTCAACAGCTTGTCCACGCGAGAAAGATGGACAATCTCCTCTCATGCTATTTACAGTCTTTGAAAACACACTGGACGATCAGCTGAGTCATTTGCAACTCAATGGCACGTAACAACAACATATACATACATATATGCCTTTGAGCCATGGTGTTGGAGAAGATCTGACAGACTGCCAAAAGGACAAACAGATACATCTTGGAGAAAGCGCAACCAGACTGTTTCTTGGAGGCAAAGACGGCAAAGCTTCATCTCATATACTTTGGGCATGTTGCAAGGAGAAGCTTAAATTACTTGGAGAGCTATATCAAGCTTGGAAAGGTGGAAGGAAGGTCAGCAAAAGAAAGGAAGACCCTTAACAAGATAGACTGAGTCAGAGATGTGTGTCAGAGATAATGAAGATGGCACAGGATAACAAAAGTTTAAAAACTGTCGTTCATAGTGTCCTCGTGAGTCTTACTTGACTTGAGAGCACCTAACAACAGCAGCATATATAACTATCTGCTGCTCCACAGGAGAAAGATGGGTAATCTCTTCCCACAAGGTTAGTAAGCTCTGAAAACCAGTTGGAATGCCAGCTCTGAGTCAGGTCTTACTTGACAGGAATGAGTAACAACAAAAATGTAAATTTAATATTTCTGTAATAGAAAGACTCTAATGCCTCACATTAGTTCCCATTATCTCGGTCTTTCCTATTAATCTTAATAGCTTGTGTATAAATCATCAACAACTGTGGGACAGTTGATAGACAGTTTTGAAACTGCAGGACTGTAACCCCACTTTGGGCATAATCAATCTACCTCTGCTCCCTATCTTGATTTCAGAAACTTATTCCTAGTATAAAGTTGTGCCTTCCTGTGTTTTAGTAGCTTTACATTTATGCATTCACTCATTATCTTAATATATCCCAGGCACTGTTCCAGTCATTAATGTTTATAGCCAATTTCTGAAACGATGGCATATTAGTCTCTAGGAAGGAACAACAATTACTAAGATTCCAGAGATCTCTTGAAAAATAGCTCTCTTCTTTCTGTCCAAATTCTGAATTAAATAATGTTGCTGTTACGTGCCATTGAGTCTGCATTTCTCTATGTTCATCGAGTTTCCAGAGGAATGTGGTTTAGGAAGTGGATGCCACTCCTGCTTCTAAACCTAAATCAATCTGGGAGCTCCACCAAACACTGTCCATGATGGGTAACCATTATGCCATTTTACACACCAGGCGCATAGCAGTTAGCATCACAGCAACCCAAAGTTACTTTAGTACAGCAAATTGACAGACCAGTGTCAATTAGAATAATGTTCATCCCAAATACAATTAAGTATCACCTCTACTGCTTTTTAAATACAAGGCTTACCCACCAGGTCCAGATTGATGCTAAACCTAGAGACTTCCAGCCAACAGCTCATTGTTAGCTAAATCCAGCAAATCCAATCAGTTCACATCTGATTGTGAATTTAAAAAAAACACCAAAACAAGACAAAAAAGCCAAACAGTCCACACCCGACCTACACCAAGGCAAGAGAAACCATCTTCCAGAATCCAACTGCTTCTTAAATGACCCTCCACACAAGAGGACTTAAAATATATAAATATGAGCAGGTTAATTCTCCCAGCTGAGCCTGAGAAAACAACAAACTTGCCTTCTTGGGTCTGTGACAAGTTCCTATGCCTGATCCCCAAATTGACAGGGTCTAGTTTCACTAGAGGAGCAGAAAGAAGGGTTCAATTAGTACCTAAAAGCAAAAGAAGAATGGTTAGAACTACTTATACCGAGCTTGTTGTCCTTGCAGATTTCCAGCTGCTTCCATGCGGAAACAAACCAAAATTCACGGCCTTCCAGTTGAGCGTGACTTACAATGACCCTCTGTTAGGTTAGTGAAGCTGTTAATCTTTATGGGAGGAAACTTTCCATCTTTTGTGAAGAAGCCAGAAAATTTGAACCATCAACCTTTAGGCTAGAAGCCTGACACAATTCACTACAGCACCATGTTTCTTTAAGCTATACAGAACCTCTTTGGACTCATTATCTGCTTGTTGTTTGACCTTCAAGATGAAAATGATTTGTACATTTTTTTAAGAAGTGAAAATAACTCAAAAGAAGAATGTATTTTGAGACACATGAATATTACATGTCATTCTAATTTCTATATCCAAAAGCAAAGTTTTTTCAGATCACTGCCTAGAGAATTTGCTTATTTATTGTCTATGGGCGACCTCACACTGCAAAGGCAGAGTTCAGTGGCTTTGGCAGAGAATGTAATGGTCCACAAATCAAAAACATTTGCCATATGACCCTCTACAGAATGCCTGTGCCAACTCCTGTCATATAGGTAAGCAGTAGGGTTGGAAAAGAAGCATTCTTTTGCCCAGAATCTATCCTTACTCGTTCAACTCATTTCTGTCAAATTGAAACTGACTCATAACTAACCATGAAGCAGGTTTTTCAGAAGCTGTAAATCATACAGGAGATTGCCCATCTTTCTCCCCTGGAGCTTCTAGTAGATATGAACTCAGAGAGGCACAGTGATTGGGTTAGTAGGTCCACTGCTGATGGACTACGTCACCAGAGCTACCCAAAGAGCTAGAATTCCTAATGGAGATGGAATCTCCTTATCTCTTCTTTTCTCTTGACTGCTTTATTTTATTAATCATTTTTTTCCTACTGAATTTTCTTTCAAAATACACTTAAGATTTTCTTTCCAATGTTCCTGCTATTGCTTGCTTTTTCTGCTTCACCACATCACATTATTATCCCAGTAATAATTTTTTTTAATTTTTTTTCCAGTAATAATTTTTGAAATAGACTTCTCCATTTCAAGACTTCCAAAGTATTTTAGAATTAAAACCAACATTAGAGAGTACCTGTTCCCAATCCTCTCATTAATAAAGTGAAGAAATTGTTAACCTGTGAGGTTGAATGACTTTATTAAATCTATAAATCTAATTAGCACATTAGTGACTGGATGCATATCCCCCAAATAATATAGCTTAGTTCTTCTATCATGACATGCTGTTCTCAGTCTGTCATTCTAATAAAAGTTTCAAAGGCTTCCATTGACTAAGTCACATTTATAATCGATCCTGAATCAGGAAAATACAGACAATAAAGGAAAGACTAGGAAAGAAAAAGGAAACCACAAACCATAGGTCAAATCTGGCTCTCTTCCTACTTTAATGAAGACTTTTGGAATAGCCACATTCATTTGCTAATAGCTACTTTAACATAATGATGGTGGGGGAGCTAAAATATTTACTCTATGGCCCTTTTCATAAACAATTTTCTGACTCCTGTCTAGATCCAGGCAGCTCTACTGGTCTAGTGTGCTGCCAATCCAAAGATGTGCTGTTCAAAACCACCAACTTAAAAAAAAACAAAAACAAAAAAAAAACCACACCAACTTCTTGAAGGAGAACGACGGACAATCTCCTTCTGAGCAATTAACCTACTTTTAATGTGCAGTGGACGGTCCGTCATGGGATGGTTCTGACTCAATGGTACATAACAACAACAATCAAGACCCACTCTAAGGTTTCTAACTTACCATCAGTATTTGTGATCTAGAAGGCTAGCTGTTGCCTGTATCCATTCTCACCCCTTGTGAACTGATAACATGGTATTTTTTGTGTGGAGTTTTCATTTGGTTTTGTTTTTAGCAGTCTGGAAGGAAATCTACATTTCTGAACATGTTGGTGTGGTTGATAAGATCAATGAGTATTGGTATGTTTGTTTATGCAACTTCTTTTTTTTTATAATTTTTTATTTTATTTTTTTTACAGAGGTTTTGGATTTCCATTCATTCATTGCAGCAATTTTCTCCCTTCCCACCCCTCCCCACCAGCTCGCTTCCCCCTCTGAATAGAGAAAAAAAAAAAAGAAAAAAAATTCCTTCATTAGTATACAATTCCCATGTCCCTTCCCCCCACCCCCCACCCTGAGTACACTTCTCTATGCAACCTTAATTCTGGATTCCTGTGCTAACTATATAATACTCAATCATATATCACTTCTAATCTGTTCTTTCCCTCATCTGTTTCAATACAATATACATAATTTATCCAGTTTTTTCTGTCATACCCCCACCCTGTTGTCAGACCCATTCTACAACAGTGGCACCATGCAGTATTTGTCCCTTTGTGACTGAGATATTTCACTCAGCATAATGTCCTCCAGGGTCACCCACTTTGAATAATATTGCATGAGTTCCTTGTTTTTCAATGCTGTGTAGTATTCCATTGTGTGGATATATCACAGCTTCTCTATCCATTCATTTGTTGATGGGCTGCTTCCAACTCTTTGCTATTGTAAACAAAACTGCAATAAACGTGGGTGTGCATATATCTGCTTGGATGGCAGACATGGTCTCTCTGGGGTATATTCCCAGTAATGGGATTGCTGGGTCAAACGGTATCTCTATTTGCAATTTTTTGAGAAAGTGCCACACCGCTTCCACAATGGTTGCACCATCTTACATTCCCACCAACAGTGAATAAGAGTTCCAGTTTCTCCACATCCTCGCCAGCATTTGTTGCTTGCTGTTCTGTTATATTTTGCTATTCTTACTGGGGTGAGATGATATCTCATAGTTGTTTTGATGTTTATGCAACTTCTATGAAGTGCTGTTCTCCCTATGAACTTCTCCCATGAACTTGCAGAATCTCATGCCTTAAATGCATATATTTCTTTCCACACTTGAAATGAAATGTATGAACCTGTTAAAGGAAGGTCTCTTTGATAAGGTCCTTCTAAACTGAGTATGATGACCTGGTGCCCTCCATTATAGCTACCATCATGTCACAGAGCCATGCTACATAATACAATCACCTTGGACATGAAGTTAATATATGGCAGAGCAACATGAAAGTAAGATCACGAGTCTTTGATTTTAAAGTTTTTCTGTCATCCTCAGATGACATATCTTTGGGATTTTACATGAGTCATAAAGGAACTTTTATTTGAAAACTGTCTAGAGTTTTTTATTCTGTCCCTTAGAATATTATTTAATCTTAAACTAATATATTCCCCCACAGGAAATTTCCCTTCCAGACACTCCAATACTTTTATAACTTGCTGAATGGGTGAAGCTTAGTTCCACCTCCACTCTTTTGCTTATGCTGTTAGTTCTTTCAAGACTGCCTAAAAAAAATAAAAAAAAAATAAAAAAAAAAAAGACTGCCTACTTTCTCCTCCTCTCCTTGGCCACTTTTACCTAATTCCTCATAACAGTTGAAATTCTGCCCACTTTTGGAAACATTCTACTTTATCTCTTTATAGCTATGAGTAGGTACATTATACACTGGCATAAGAAATTGCATACAGTATTATTCACTTCATTGAGTTCAGGGTTTTGGTCTGTTATGATTGATGAGAATGCAGACTTTTCAAAGTTTGGGATAGCTCCTTTTTTATTAACTTCACTTCTATCTTCCCCATAGTATGGTTGTTGGTTGTCACTGAGGTGATTCTGACACATAGCAACCTCATGTGTACAGAATGGAACTTCTCCAGAGTTTTCAAGACTGGGCCTTTCCGGAAGCAGATTTTGAGGTCTATTTTCCAAGGCACTCTGAGTTTGAACTACCGATCTTTCAATTGAGTCACGCACTGAATCATGTGTGTCACTTAGAGTTATCATGAAACATGGTTCATTTATATCAATTAATTTGGGCAAAAATGAGCCGTATTTACTCATGAACTTGTAGAAGCACAGATATTTCTTTCAACACTTGAAATGTATAAACCCGTTAAAGGAAGGTCTCTTTGATAAAGTCATTCTAAAATGGGTATGATGACTGTGTTGTTGCTGTTGTTGTTATGTGCCATCAAGTTGACTGAGACTCATAGCGACCCTATGTACAACATGCCTAAACCCTGCGGTATCCTGTGCCAATCGCACTGCCTCTGACGCACCCACCCTGATTATCCCAGTCACTGAATCAATCCACCTCATAGAGGGTCTTCCCCTCC
>NW_006400008.1:2303349-2304482 GCF_000299155.1 Elephantulus edwardii
TTTTCTTGGCAGTCCAGGGTACATTCAATATTCTTCTCCAGCACCACAGCTCAAAGGCATCAATTCTCCTTCTATCCTCCTTAGTCATTGTCCAAGCCTCTGATGTATAACACGTGATTGCAAAGACCATAGCCTGTATCAGATGCACCTTGGTCTCCAGAATGACACCATTGCTCTTCAGTACTCTGGAAAGGTCCCTAACAGCAGATTTTCCATTGACAATAAGTTTTTTATTTCCTGGCTACTGCTGCCAAGAGTGTTGCCCATGGAGCCAAGCAGACTAAAGTGGTTAACATTCTCAATCTCTTCACCACCCATCCTGATGCTGCCAATTGGTCCAGTGGTGAGAATCTTTGTCTTCTTGACATTGAGCCTCAGTCCATACTGAAGGCGGCAGTCCCTGAACCTCTGCAGCAAGCATTTCAGGTCCTCCTCAGTTTCAGCAGGCAGGGTTGTGTCATCTGCATAACACAGATTGTTAATAGATCTTCCACCAATCCTGATGCTACACTTCTCCTCATAGAGCCCATCCTCTCGGATAATCTGTTCTGCATACAGGTTGAAAAGGTATAGAGATAGGAGACATCCCTGGCGTACGCCTTTCGCAATTTTGAACCATGCAGTGTTTCCTTGCTCTGTTCTGACAACTGCCTCTTGGTCCAAGTATAGGTTTCGCATTGTTGTTGTTGTTGTTGTTGTTGTTGTTGTTGTTTTGTGCTGTCGAGTTGTTTGCGACTCATAGTAACCCTATGTACAACAGCCCTAAACTCTGCTCTGTCCTGTGCCAATCACACTGTTTCTGACACTCCCATCCCTATTATCCCAGTCACTGAATCAATCCACCTCATAGAGGGCTTTCCCCTCCTGCACTGTCCCTCCACCCTCCCAAGCATGATGTCCTTCTCCAAGGACCGGTCTCTCTTCACAATAAGTCCAAAGTATGTTAGACGGAGCCTAAGAATCCTTGCCTCCAATGAGCCACCCGGTTTAACCCTTTCCAGGAGAAATCTGTTTGTTTTCCTAGCAGTCCATGGTACTCTCAATACTCTTCTCCAGCACCACAGCTCAATGGCATCAATTCTCCTTCTATCCTCTTTGGTCATTGTCCAACTCTCTGATGCATAACAAGTGAT
>NW_006400008.1:2304938-2324931 GCF_000299155.1 Elephantulus edwardii
ATCTTCAGTAGAATCTTGCTTGCATGTGAAATCAATGATATAGTTCTATAGTTTCCACATTCCATTGGGTCACCCTTCTTTGGAATGGGAACACATGTAGATCTCTTCAAGTCAGTTGGTCAAGTGGGTGTTCTCCAGATTTCTTGGCACAACTTGGTGAGCACATCCAGGGCAGCATCCGTTAGCTGAAATATGTCAATTGGTATACCATCTATTCCTGGGGCCTTATTTTTTACTATTTCCTTCAAAGCAGCTTGAACTTCTTCCGTCATCATCATAGGCTCTTGCTTATATGTGATTTCATTAAATTCTTCTGTGTCTGCCAGTTCCTTTCCACACAGTGACTCAGTATATTCTTTCCATCTTCTTTTAATATTGCCTGGATCATTTAATATTCTGCCCAAAGCATCCTTGATTATAGCGACTCTAGGTTTGAACTTGTTCTTCAGCTCCTTGAGCTTAAGAAATGCTGAGCGAGTTTGGCCCTTTTGGTTTTTCGACTCCAGTTCCTTGCACATTTGGTTGTAATATTTTGCTTTGTCATCCCACTCTGCCCTTTGGAATCTTCTGTTCATCTCTTTAGTATCTTGAATTCTTCCTTGTGCTTTGGCTTCTCTTTGCTCCAGTGCAATATTCAGAGTTTCTTCTGACATCCATTTTGGTCTTTCCTTCCTCTTCTGTCTTTGTAATGACCGTCTGCACTCTTCCTGAATGATACATTTGACATCCTCCCACAACTCATCTGGTCTTTTCTCATTAGTGTTCAAGGCCTCAACCCTGTTCCTGAGACAGTTCTGAAATTCAGGTGGGATGGCCAGAGGCTGCCAAGATCGATGATTGTGTAGGGGGAAAAAATTATGTGCCATTAAAACAAGCTTGGAATGTGGAGTGGCATCCACTTCTGAAATAGCTTGCCTCCAGAAACCCTATGAACTTGGAGAAAAGATGAAAGTTATACAAGTGTTCAGGTCTTTAAATCATAGTGTCACTATGAGTCGCCTCCGACTCGACTCAACGGCACTTAACAACAACCACATCTAGTAACACCTTCTCCAAAGAATGTATATTAACATCAGGTTTGGTAAACTTGGCAAATATATCATGCTGTTATTGAAATGGGTCCAATTTCACATTCATAGTCTTCCTTTAAGTGTTAATTATTAACTACTTTGTGGGCCTGGAAACTACACAGTCATATACCTTCTGCTCATCTTATGGTATATTAATCATTTAAACTGAAGAATGAAAACCTAGTTAAATCACCGGAAAATGCAGTATCTTATCAAGGACTCCAATGCTAAAGTTCAAACGTTTGTTGAATCCAAATCTAGGCAGTTTATCCTTCTGAAACAATAGGAGGTAGACTAGATTTTCTTTATCTACAAGGTATAGGGCCAATTGGTTAAACTCATCTGCGAGTTCTTAAATGGTGATATGTAGTCTGTCCATTCACATTAGTTTAGAGCAAAGTTTTGTTTAGAAAATTGCTACAAATAAATTGATTTTCATTGTCAGCTGAAAACCTACGTACAGATAAGTGCCAGAAGCTCCTTAAGAGAGAATTGAATTAAAGCTATATAGCTAGTGATTTTTCTGAACATAAAGGTTGCATGCTCCCAAATCTCTTGCAATTGGAGATAACTCTAAGACTAGCTTCCTCTGGGGAAGAGGACTGTCACCTATTTTCAGAGGGATGTGAAATCATGGGAGAAGCAGAAACTTGTCAGATGGCATGAGAACAGAGTGGCTCTTGTCTTTGTTTTAGTCAAATCTAAATCTCTAAAAGATTATTCTTCCAGTTTTTCTGAACATCCTGTTCAAGTCTCTTTCATATCTTTGTCAGTTGCAATTCTTATTTTAAGTCTTCATCAGAACTTGTCCTTTTCTGAACAGAATATATTAAGTTATATACTATTATCACCATTTATGGTTCGAGAAGACAATCTTATACTTCCCTGTGAATCCTTTCAAGGAAGATAACTGTCTGCAGAAGTTTCCACTCTTTTCATCTCAGCTCAACTCATGATATGATGCTAACTCATTCCAAATCACTAAGGAAACAATAGCAAAAGGCATTAATTAACTTTTATTCAAAGATAGTACTCCTTTACAGATGCCTTGGGTCACCTGTAAATTTCTTCCTTATCCATTCTAGTACAGTTTATTCTACTACCTTTTTCCTCCCTCTTTTCTCCTTTTTATTGTCTTTTCTGTGATTAGTTGTTATATGCTATGCAATCAGTTCTGACTCCCAGGGACCCTACGCCTAATAGAAGGCAACACTGCCCAGCCCTGCACCACCCTCACAATCACTGCTATTTTTGACCTCATTGTTTAGTGACTGTGTCAATCCATCTCTTTGAATATCTTCTTCTTTTTCACTCATCCTCTACTTCACAAAATATGATACCTTTCTTGAATGACTGGTCTCAAGCAATAATATGCCCCAAATATGTGAAATTAATCTTGACATCCTTGTTTCTCAAATTGGCTATACTTTTTCCAAAACTGATTAATCTGTTCTGGAAATCCATGGTATAGTCACAAATACACCAGGCTTTTCTTCAGTCTTCCTTATGCATTGTTCAGCTTCATGTCCATATGAATCAATTGAAAAGATCGAGGCTTGGGGCAGATGTATATTAGTTATGAAGGTGATAGCTTTGCAACTTTAAAACACCTGAAAAAGTTCTTTTGCAGCAGGTTTTCTTTATACAACATGCCAGTTGGTTTCTCGACTGCTACTTCCATGGACATTGATTGGGAATCCTGGTAAAATTAAATCCTTGAGATGTAATTTCCTCCCTTTTTATTTATTATGATGTTGTTTATTCTTGCAGTTGTGAGGATTTTTTTTTCCATACTGGAGGTCGTAGTTTTTTATCTTCATAATTAACTGTTTTAAATCCTCTTTTCTTTCAGAAAGAAAGTCATGTTGTCTGCATATCTTGGGCTGTTAATGAGTTTTCCTCCAATTATGGTACTGCATTCTTCCTCAGGCAAACGAGTTTCTCAGATTACTTTATCAGCATAAATATTGAACACATATGGTTAAAAGATACAATATTATTTGCATTTTACCCAATTATAAGCCATAATGTTTTCTTCTTGTTCTGTTCTAATGACTGTCCCTTGGTCTGTGGAGAGATTCCTCATAAGTGTTCTGAAATTCTCATCATTTACAATGTTACCTATAATGTGCCATGAACCACACAGTTAAATGTCTTTATGTAATAAATAAAACACGGATGAACATCTCCCTGTTTTTTTCTGCTTTCAGTCAAGATCTACTTGGCATCAGTAGTGATTTATTTAATTCGATGCTGTTTTCTGAATTTAGCTTAAATTTCTGGTATTTCTTATTCAGTGTACTGTTGTAAAGCTCTTTAAATTTTCTTCAGCACTGATCACTTAAAGTTCTTTTGTTAATGATAAGTCCTATTTGATACCTTCTTCAAAGACTTTCCTTAACTGTTTAAAACTTAACTTGATGTAATGTGCTATGTATTGAATTGCTATCTGAAAGGTTAGTAGTTCCAATCCATCATCTGTTCAGTGGGAGAATAAGGAGGCAGTCTCCTTCTATAATAATTTATAGTCACAGAAATCTAATAGAAATGTCTTAATGTCAATGGGTTAGTGTTGTGAAATTGGAGAGGAGTAGAGGCTAGTAAACAAGTTATTTAAAAAGTTCTGAAAATAGATAGTGGGGATAATCAGAGAGAAAAAGGATATAGACTTTCCTCTAAGATAGAAGAAAAATACAAGCACCTCAGAAGTACTTAGTGATTGTCACAAAAGGATAAAAAGCTAGATGGAGATTACGGGGTCCATTCTTAACAATTCTTATTTAGTAAATTAAAGAAAAGGCTCCAGAATATGTAACTCTCAAAATTTCCCAAATTATTTCATCTAAGTTTAAAAACTACCCAATTAGGGCACAGCAATGTAAATGTTTCTCTAATTTTTTCCTTAAGTGAGTCCTAAAACACTTGGTTTAAGCTTTTGAAGAAGGAAACAAATAACATTTATAGTAGCAGTTGCTTGTGGGGAGCTTCAGTGGCATATTCCTTAGGGAGTTATGATAGTAACCCAAAGGCCATGCTTCTCTCATAGCTTTAATCTGTATGTGGTTATGTGGGAGAAAAACGGGCAGTCTCCTTCTGTGTGATTTCCAGTCTCAGAAACCCGTAAGAGAGTCCCATATGAGTTGGTGGACTTGACAGCAATGAATGAGTGAGTTAGTGAATTGTTAGCAACAAATAAACAAAGGCCATTCATTTGCAATATTTTAGAAAATGGAATTTAAATATAATTCCTTTACCATAGAAACTGTAAAACCATAGAAAGGTTGCCTAGTGGTAAGACATCTGCTGTAATCCCAAAGGCATACAGTTCAAATCCCGTGTGATATGCTGTCTCTGAAAACATGATGGAGGGCCAGCTACGACTCGGTTCTGACTTTACAGCACACAAAAACAACCACCATAGAAAGAAGAATTCTTTTTCAAAGAGAAGAGAGAACTGGGGGAAGAGGGGCAGGGAGAAAAATGCAACAATGAATGAGTGGAAATTCAAAATCTCTGTAAATGTTCATTAAAATTAATAAAAAAATTCATAAAATAAAAAAAACTATGAACAACTAAAAAAAAAAAAGAATTGTTACTGTGTACAGTTCCTTTTTAATTTCCAACCCATAATATGGAGTGTGGAAATTACGTCTATGTAAGAGGAGACTGCTCTCATGCCATCATCATGGGGGAGTAGAGACATAACCAGCCCACAGAAGTGACTGGAGGCCTGAGCTATAATATCAGGGGTTGGTTGGGGCTAAAGGATTAGACAGTGGTGGTGAGATGAAGAGGTGGAGGACAATGCTGGTGGAGCAGGATGGAGGGAATGGACCACAACACATGAACTGAAGGAGGGGACCAACACTGAATCTGTTACTTTTGTAAAGGGGAAATGTCTTTAATCTGCTCTTTTGGGTAAAATACTTGTTTGTCAGATATTACACTAAAGCTGAGCATCCAAATTAATACACACTAGGAAGAAGGAATAGCCACCAACTTTCGAAGTAACAGGTCTTGGAAAACTCTAAGAACAATAAAGCACTCAGACTAGTGGATATTGCACTGTAGGCTGAACCCTCATATTGGAAAGCACAAATGAAGAGGAATAGCTGCAAACAGACAGTAGTGATTGGAACATAGAATCTAAGATGTATGAATGTAGAGAAACTGCACACTGCAAAAGAAGAAACAGAATGCATACATATTGATGTTCTAGGCAAGGCAACCTGAGATGAATTGCCATGGGCCATTGTTAATCAGAAAATTATAAGCTCTGTTATGTCAGAAAAGAAAAAGTAAAGGGAAGTGGTGTTGTACACATAGTCAAAAAGATAATTTCTAGATCCATCTTGAAACAGAATATTGTGAGTGACAGGACACTATCCATACACACACAGGTAAGACCTGTTAATACTACTTTCAAATATTCACCAACAACCAGAGCCAAAGAGAAGGAAGATCTTTACCAACTTTTGCAGTTGGGAAAATATGTACTTGGTGACAGAAATGAGGCTGGAGATAGAATGATAGAATTTTGCACAATGATTTGTTCATTGCAAATACCTTTTATAAAAAACACATGTGGCAACTTTACACATGGACCTCACCTGATGGACTACATAGGAACCAGACTGATTATATCTGTAGGAAAAAAAATTATTGAAGAAGCTTAATATCAGCTATGAAAACTACTTACTGTGGAATAGACCCTCAACCACTTGTATGTAATTTCAAACTGAAGCTAAAGAAAACTAAAGCAAATCCACAAGAACCAAAATTTGACCTTTAATCTATCTCATCTGAATTTAAAAACCACCTCATGAACAGGTTTGAAGCCTTGAATACTAATGAATAAAGACCAGATGAGCCAGGGGAGGATATAAAAAAGGTAAAAGATCATTGCAAAGACAGATAAGAAAAGCCTGAAATGGATGTCATAAGAGACTCTGAGTACTGAACTAGAATGCTGAGAAGACGAAGTAAAGAGAAGAAATCAGGAAATTAAGGAACTGAACAGAAGACTTCAAGGAGCACCTTGAGAAGACAAAGTACAGTATTATAACAAAATATGCAAAGGGCTAGAAACAGTAAATTAGAAGGGACAAACTTGCTTGGCATTTTTCAGGCTGAAGGAACTGAAGAACAAATTCACGCCTTTAGTTGAAATACTTAAAAGATGCTTTTGGCAGATTATTGAATGATCCAAGAAGCATCAAAAGATGAGAGGAATACACAAAGTCACTATACCAAAACGAATTGGCCTCCACAAAAGAACTTCATGAAGCAACATATGATCAAGAGGTAATGGTGATGAATGAGAAAGCTTAAGTTGCTCTGAATTGGCCAGAAATAAGGGCCAAGGAAATGATGGAATACCAATTGACATATTTCAACAAACAAATGCAGACCTGGACGTGCTCACCAGGTTGTGTCAAGAAGTCTGGAGGACAACTACATGGATAACTGGTTGGTACAAATCAATATTTATTCCTATTCACAAGAAAGGTGATCCCACATATTGTGGAAATTATTGAACAATATCACTAATATCACATGCAAGCAAAATACTGTTGAAGATTATACAAAAATAACTTGAATAATACATCAACAGAGAACTATCAGAAATAGAAACTGGGTTTAGAAGAGGCCATGGCACTAGGAATATCATTGCTTATATCAGATAGATCTTATCTGAAAGCAAAGAAAGATGTCTATTGTGTTTTATTTACTATTCAAAGGCATTTGACTATGTGTGTCACAACAAATTATGACTAACATTGAGATTAATGGAAATCTCAGTACACTTGATAGTGTTCATGTGAAACATAAACCAGGAAGCAGTTGTCTGCACAGAGCAAGAAAGTACCAAATAGTTTAAATAGAGAAACGAGTGTGACAGGCATGTGTCCTTTATCCACACCTTTTCAATCCATACGCAGAACAGATCATTCAGGAGGCTGTACTTATATGAGGAGGAATGTGGCATCAGGATTGGAGGAAGATTCATCAACAACTTGCATTATGCAGATGGAACAACCTTACTTACTGAAACTGAGGTGGACCCGAAATGTTTGCTGCAGAAAGTCAAGGACTACAGTCTTCAATATGGTTACATCTCAACATCAAGAAAACAAAGATTTTTACTACTGGGCCAATTGTCAGCAACATGATAGATGGAGAAAAGATTGAGACGGTCAGCAATGTCCTTGCTTGGATCCATAATTAACGCTCTTGGTACCAGCAGTCAGGAAATCAAGAGATGAGTTGCATTTGGAAAGTCTGCTATTAGGGACTGCTCCAGAGTGTTGGGGAGGGAGCAAAGACATCCAACTGGAGACTAAGGTGCACCTGATCTAGGCCATGGTCTTCACAATTACTTGCTATGCATCACAGAGCTGGATAATGACTAAAGATGACAGAAGAAAAATTGATGCCTTTGAGTTATGTTGATGGAGAAGAGTATTGAACATACCATGTACTACCAAGAGAACATCCAAGTCTGTCCTGTAGAGGGTGAAACAACGTTGTTCCTTGGAAGCAAGGATTTTGAAACTCCATCTCACATACTTTGAGCATGTTGCCAAGAGGGATAAGTCCTTGGAGAATGGCATCATGCTTGGAAAGGTAGAGTAACAGGGCATGAGAGGAAGACTCTGGATGAGATTAATTGACACAGTAACTAACTGGGACAGATACTACTAACAGTAATCTGTGGGGACAAATCTCCACACTGTATCAGAGACAATGAGATTGGCTCAGGATAAGGCAGGGTTCTGAACTATTATTCATAGGATCACTATGAAACATAATCAACTTAAGGGCACATAACAACAACAAAGGCCTCAGAGTTACAGGGAAGGCAGACACAGATAACAGCCACAAAAGCCTGTAAGAGTCACTAGAAAGGACCTTTCTAGGTGAAGGGAGAGAACTGAGTGGGAATAGAACATTCAAGGATCTTTTTAATAGAGATCAGCTTGTCAGCTTCCTTATCCTCACTTTCTAGGTCATTTTCACTTAAACTCATGTTTGTAGATGAAAAAGGCAAAGGTGAATGTACCACTTCTGCTGGTGTGTGACTGACAACAGTAATTAAGCACAAAACCTGGCTGAAGGATCGGTTTCCTGAATAGCATTCAGACTCTCAGGGCTGATAAAATATGAATTTCTTAGCACCTGCAGGTAAACTGGCAAGCCTACAAAAGATGTTTTCAAGATGCCCTGTTGGTGGGCAGCACTGTCCCACAGCAATGTTCTTGTCCAAAGAACAGATGGTCTAAAAGTAGTGTCTTGAGTACAAAGGGGATGGATGGAGAGATGTTGAACCTAGATAAAAGTGTTATGGGATATTTTTCAAAAGTAAACTGATTTCATAAACTCCAAAGAGGGACATAAAAAATATGCAATGTTTAATGAGAAGATTTAAGATGTAAGATGTTTTGAGATCAGAGATAAAATGAAACATAAATGCTTTTGGGATACATTATAAGTAATATGAAACTTTTATAACTTTATCCACTAAATAGGAATATGCCCATCTCCAAACCCAAAATTAGAGTAAATATCAGCTCATATCACCATAGTAATAAAAAGAAAACAAAGAAATGGGTGGTTCCTAGCTTCAAATGAAATGCAACCTCACCTTGTAATAACTAGAAAATGTTGTTTCTCAAATAATGACACTATTTTTAAGTAAATGAGCTACTGAAAGAGTCTCTGTGAAAAATGCCATAATGAAAACTGCCACTGGTTGAGCAGCTACAGTGTGCCAGGTAGGAGGTGAAATACTGCATATGTGTTTTCTCAGCTAATGTTCAAAAGGATTCCTATTGCTAAGTATTGTTTGGAGCTTTCGTGATCTAGTGGTAAGAAGCTGTGCTGCAATCCCAAAGACACACAGTTCGAGGCCACCAGCTGCTCCATGGGAGAAGAATGGGAAATCCCCTCCCATGTGATTAACTGCCTCTGAAAACCTGCTGGAGGGTCAGCTATGGATTGATTCTGACTCTATAGTACATAGCAAGTATTATATGCAATTTAAGTATAGGAGTTTCCAAAACCTAAATCACCCTACATTATTTAATTAGTGAAGGCTAGAGAGGTCTACTGGACATAGAGTTCTTTGCACTTTTATACTGGTTTCTAATATAGATTCTGAAGATTTTATATCTCCTTGATAATTCATTTCCATGTGGCTATCTGACAGAAAAGCTGTCACCACAGTCTCTTCTAAACTGGACATTCAATCTCTGGATGCGATTAACCACTTAATTAGTTTCAAAAAGGTTGTTTCTCATTTTAACTCTTCCAACCTGCCACTGAGTTATGGGTCTTCAAAATTTTCTACTGGTCCTAACTGTTTTATTGTGGAATTACCTCCGATTTATCCACTTGTAACTTTACACTAATATAGTACTATGTTACACATAACATTTACACACAGGTACATCATAAAATAAATAAGAAGTTGTTTATCTTTTCCTACTATGACAGAAATATCGCAAGTGAATGGTTTTACAAATTCTTTTCAACAGTTTAGGTTTTGTTGTTGTTATACACCCTTGAGTCAGAACCTATTCATAGCTGACCTTCCAGCAGAGTTTTAGGAGGCTAGGAATTTTAATTCAATGTCAATCCTGGTGAAGACTTTCTATATATACTCTCAGGTTGTTGGTTTTCAAGATCTGTGGGCCAAGTATTTCTTGGATATCTCCCTATGTCTTGGCATTAGTCATCCCCTGGGTGTACACATTTCTCAGCATAGTGACTATGAATCCAAAAGACTACGAATCTGTTCCCTCTCTTGTGTCTTGATGTCCTTTTCGTTTGCTACTCTGGTTTTTGCTTCTTTGTCTTGGTGGGAGAGGGTAGAGGGTATCGGTTGTTTGAGTTTTTTTTAACCTCTTGTTAAGCCATGTGGTACTCTTTGAAATTACTGATACCTCATTTATGAGGAATGATTATATCATTGTATTTGTTGTGTACCATAGAGTTGGGACCAACTCATAGCTGATCCTCCATTAGATTTTCAAAGGCAATAAATCACACAGGAGGGAAATTACTCCTCTTTCCCTCCTGGAGCAACTGGAAGATTCAACCACTTTTCTCTGAGTTTATAGTGCAACTATTTACTACTAAGCCACCAGAGCTCCCTAACTGTATCGGTTTTGTTGTTGTTATGTGCCCTCAAGTCAACTACAACTCATAGGAACTTTATGAACAATAGCTCAGAACCCTGTCCTATCTTGAGCCAATTTTGTCTCCAACACACCTGCCCCCATTGCCACAGTCACTGTGTCTACTCATCGCACCCAGAGTCTTCCTCTCCTGCACTGACATTTTACCCTTCCAGGCATGATGTCCTTCTTCAAGGACTTATCCTTCCTGGAAACATGCCCAGATTATGTGAGAGAGAGTTTCAAAACCTTTGTATCTAAGGAGCAACCTGGTTTCACCCTCTCCAGGATAGACATGTTTGTTCTCTTGGTAGTCTGTGGTATGTTCAATAATCTTCTCCAGCATCACAACCCAAAGGCATCAATTCTTCTTGTGTCACCCGTAGTCATTGTCCAGCTCTCTGATGCGTAGCAAGTAACTGGGAAGATGATGGCTTTCATGCACATTTTGGAAGCTGTCTTGTCTGTATTCTGTTATTTATCTGAATTATAACCTTTTGACTTAATATGATTCCTTGTTGCCTGTGAGCTATCACATCAGATTTTGGACCCATCAAAGCAGCAAGATTGGTGTTGAGATGAGCAGAAACAAGTAAAGGAGTATGGGAGACATGTCTCACCTCACAGGAATTGGTTTTGTGTTATTGATGTTGTGGACAGGGATAGTTTATCAAGATCAGATATGGATGTCCCCATGTGGCTCTTGCTCTTTTTACAGTGCCATTAAATTGACCATGACTTATAGTGACCTTATTTGTAACAGAAGGAGTTCTTGTGGAGAGGGAGCCATGCTACTAACCCAAAAGCTGCACCTTTCCAGTCGTTCAAATCCACCAGAAGTGCATAGGGAGAAATGTACAGTCTTGGAAACCTGCTGAATGGTTAGCTACGAATAGGCACCAATGAGTGAGTTGTATGAGGGATTAAAAAAATCAGATCAGAGCCTTGCCTAATCCTGTTCCATTTTTACAACCTTCATTGTGCTTAAGCCTATAGTTACAGTTACCATTCCAATCCTTCTTATTGTGTGGTTTATCTTCCTTAACTGAACCTCTCTTTTTCCAAAGATGTTATCTTTTTTCCATGTACTCATCCCTCCTAAAGTATATAAGACAAAGTCTCATGTTCTTTACCTCTAAGACACCACTTTTGCACTTCCTCCAAAGCAGATTTTTAATTTTCTTTTTTGCAGCCCGTTGTTCATACAATACTTTTTGCCAAAATCATAATTCAAATGCAGCTATTATTCTTTGGTCTTCTTTAGTCATTGTTCAAGTTTCAATGCATATTGAACAATTCAACACTTCAAATGCATATGAAGCAATTGAAAATGTCATGGCTTGAGTCATGTGCACCTTAGTCTTTGAATTTATTCCCCTGCTCTTTAGTAATTTAAAGAAGTCCTTGATAGCATATTTGCTCAATGCAATATATCTTGATTTTTCTTTACTACTGTTTCCATGTGTCTTGCTTATGTATTCACAAAAAATGTGAACTCTTGGTGTACAATTTTGTTAGTAAATAGGTTCTAGATTTCATTCTGAGTTCAGTTTCTTTTTATATTGGCCTAAGTATCTTTCATTTGGCTATGAAATCCGTTAAAGAAAAATATTCAACTAGTAATTTCCATCTTTCTTGGTATTTATCAGCTCTCTTTGGAAACTCCTTCAACAATGTTGCCTACTTATATTTTAACAAGTGAAATTAAAAAGACACTTAAGATACGGAATATTCAGTTTGGAAACTTTGAGCATCAGCATCCATAAGCATCATCCAATTCATAGTAAACTATGAAGTTGCAGCAATCAACCCTTGTTCACAGCATGGATAATCTTCTCTTCATCTGCTTGGGTTCTGGTCAGTTCATCCCAGGCATCTGTGGCTATGTTTAAATGGGCATCAGCTACAAGCTAGAGCCTCTATACTTTTCTCTGCATGCCAGACCTCTTAGTCTCCTTATTCAGCCCTAGTCCCCTTATGGGGCCAAGTTGAGTCAACAGACCAGAAGTCATCATGACTCCCTGCTCCAGATTGTATGGAACACAATGTATACGAATGAAATACTACGCATATGAATCATAAATATATTAACAAAAATGGAAGAGAAAAAAATGATATATTTTAAAATGCTTACAAGTTATGTTTTAAGTTTCTTAAAAGTGTGTCTATATTTTACATATATAATATATACACATATCTTATATATGTGGGAGATATATTAGTGTGTGCATATATGGGATATATATCTATATTTATATCTATCTATTTATCAATGGCATAACTATGGCTGTAAAGATAAAAATATTTACAAATACCTAAATTCAGTATACCCTTTCCATGGTTGTGTTCATAATTCAACCTCATAATTCAATCAAATAAGATTAGTAGCAAAACAATTTTACAAAGAAGTGGAAAGTCAACAGATTCTCAAATGTTTGACCTGCTGTATAACATCATGACTTCCAACATCAACAAATATCTTCTTGTTCAGTCCCCCCACTACTCTATATTCTTTAGGTGTAGTGGTAATTGTTCACAGCAAGGTCTCACAGAGACTCACACACATCTGCATGTGATGCAGGTTGGTGTTGCAGACACTGGTGGATGGTGAAGCTGAATGCTATGTCTCAGTGTCTAAGGATAGCAAGCATTCAAAAAAAATACTAGCATTGAGCTCCTATAAGTTTATATAAGACTCTGGTAGGATGGGCTTGTATTCCACTCTAATCTTATGTCTTTAATACAGCACATACTTCAGAACAAAATAAAGTTAATCAATGGCTAGGAAAGATATTTTGGACAATAATCCTTTGAGACCATTGACTATCCTTGGTCTTTTCTATACATGAACCTTCATATTTGAAAAATTAAGTTTCCTCTAATAATTATAATGAAAACTACATTCATGAAATCATGCAAGCCAGCAACTTCATGCCTTACTCACCCAATTTTAGTCAATTTCTAATTTGCTCATCCCTATCAAACCAGTACTCTGGAGAAACAAGCATGTTCTTTTCTCTGAAAAATCTTCTGTTCCAGTCAGAATGTTTAGTATCTGCATCCATAAACAAAGTCTAGCCAAGAAGTCACCATCATCAGACTGTAGCAATCAAAACTAACTCACAGTATGAAACATCTTATTTTCATCTGCCTGGGTTCTGGTCAATTAATCTCCATCCATAAATGGTGAAGTCCAAATGGGCGTAAACTGCAAACTCAGAAGTCCACATTTCTTCTGTGCTCCAGACTGATTGGACCCTTCACTCAGTCTTAGTATCCACATGGGACCAAGGCAAAGAGAAGAGGTTCTCACGACTTCCTGCTCCTCATGCCAGCAGCCCTTTTTCTTTTATGCATACATCTTTGCATAGTACGTCAACAGTGCTGATAGAACATGATCACACTTAGCCTTTCTTTTGCTGTGTGCCTCTAACTTTTGCCCTAGTGGACCCAAGTGGTCACCAAGAGTGTGGATACTCATTAGCTCCCTTTAACTTCAAGTCCTGGAAGAAAACTCTGATTGGCATAAACTTTTCCCTGCCTCTGAAACACTTGTTGCAGTTTTTAAAATGCCCTGCCCCTTTCTCTCAAATGTAAATATCTTCAATCAAAAGTGCAAAGTGAATTCACAAGTGCATTGAAATGCAAATCTCCTCAGAGTACTGGGTGGACTTACTCTTCCCCAAGGTGAAGGCTCTGTCCTCTAGTTCTACTGCTTTCAACAAGCATTTCTTCATTCACCATTAGATGAAGGCAGGCTTGAATTTTTCCTCTAAATGCATTATTTCCCATTATTAAAATATTCAGATAACGAGGATTGACACAGTGACTCTGGCAATGGGAATAGGTTTATCAGAGATGGTGAGATTGGCTCAGAATAGGGCATGGTTCAAAGCTATTGTTGGGGGGATCTTTATGAGTCATAGTGTACTTGAGGGCACATAATAACAACAAAAGTAACATCTTTTTTAAACAATACATCTTAACATTACCACATAGAAGAAACAACAATATCCAGAAAATAAACATAAAATTTAACACTTTCATCTTAAACCAATAATTTTATCTTGGCTTTAATTTTTGGTCTCTGACTTTTAGCTGAAGAAAATTATTCACTTGCTCTTAAGGTATTAAGATAATGTAGTTCCCTGTATACATGATCCATTTATTCATTCGCTTACCCTCAGCTATTCTTTCTCCTTTATCCCATATGTCATTTCTTTTTATCCAACTTTTTACGCCTTGGACAAAGACATCAGGTTCAGCTACTGTGCAAGTCCCAACATAGGGTAGGAAGACCAGTCTGGCAAGTGCTTCCCCTTTAGCCCATTCCCATTCATATTGGGTAGGGCTACACAGGTACAACACCAATATACTACATGGCCACTAGGCAGGACAGTCGTATTCACTGTTAATCTGACTTTTGCAAATAGTATGAAGGTACAATCCATCCCTTCAGACTCTTCGGAATTCTTTGATACAAGTTTAAGAGTATTGTCAGAGTTGTTTCCTTAGGAACCACTCCTGCTTTGGGTACATGTAGCTATGTCCTGGACCTGGGACTGCAGCTTCTAGCAAGAAGAGGACAATTTTCAGGTGATGTGGGGAAGAAGACTATAGCAATGCCAGCACGTTCCCCTACTACGTCTTCTCCAAATATCCCTAACAAACATAGAAATCTATTCAGTGCTGAGCCCCCTTTAGATTCTGTCATACTGAGTGTGAATACATACTCTTGCAGGCATGTGAACCAGTCTTTCACACCTAAATGTTCCAATTGCTTATGCCAGTTCTCTATCAGACCATAATTCTTAGAGTGGCAAGCTATACGGTATATCCATATACTATGATGGTTTTGGTCCATTGCTACACTTTGTGGGCTTTAAAGTGTGTTCCTTGGCTCAAGGAAATAAAGCTTGGCAGCCAAAACTGGTACAGTATCTTTTGTTTCAGTCCTTTTATAGTATTTTTGGCATTTGTTTTGGTTACAGGATAAGGAACACAGTCTGAAGGGAGTATCTATTCCTGTAAGGACTCATGTGTAGCTACTTGATGCCACTGGCGTCACTGGCCCAATATAATCAATTTGCCATTTATGTTCAGGGACCTCCTCTCCTCAGAAACTTTTTTTGTATTTTTTGCCTGAAAGGGGGAAAGAGGCATATATATCATTGCAGGATGTTTCTGTATTATTATAGCATCTCAATGTCCACTCATTTCATAGACCCAGTTGACCACCTTAGGGAAGTGTAACAACAGATCTACCTACTGATTCCAAACACCTTCTGATTCTGGAAGGAGTTTTTTTTTAATAGGAATTTACATGTCCAACTCTAATATGCCTCCTAAATTCCCAAAGTACTTTCTGTAAGTCCATGACTCCCACTGTCATCCCTTTAATAGTTCAATTTTCCTTGGCCCATTTGCCTGACCATGTGGCTAAGCCACTTGCCAATGAATCAGTAAAAATCCAAACATACGATCTCTCACCCTTGCCTAATTCCTCAGTAACTGCTAGAAAGATAACAAGCACTTCAGCCCATAGTGCTGATCTATCCTTGCCTTCCTCATTCGGAATCTTTCATTCTACTTGTTAATGTGTTAGCTTTGCACAACAAATGCTGCCCATGTATCTTGGAACCGCCATCTATAAATCAAGTAGACCTTTGCTGACCAACAGGAAGTTGTTCACAGGGCACTGTACAATGGCCTTTGGAAATGTCTCTGAAAGTTTCAAGGTAGGACCTAATGAGGAAAAAAGGCTACTTGCTTGTCGCTACAACAGATGCCTCCCTTCATTCCCCCAGGGACATTTTATCTATTTTATCACAGAACTGGGAACCACCTTCTTTATATTAGAGTGTTTCTCAAAAATATTCTATAGCATAAAAGGTATATCAGGTCTCACAATAATCTTATGTCCTTCTATCATTGAAGCAGTCGCAACAAATGATCAGTAGCAGGTAATTGTCTTTCAAATGGCATTTTTCAAGATAGCCTTCTTATGATTTTACCATAAGCTCCAAGCTATTTCTGCATTTTAGCAATAGCCTGCTGTTGCTCAGGCCCCCATTCAAACAGAGTTTTCTTTCAAGTGACTTGATGGATGGGAGGAACAATATTCCAAGATGTCACATGTGAGTCTTCTAAAATACAAATACATCAATCAAATACTAGGCTTCCTGTTTAGTCTTAGGAGTAGACAGTGAAAGTAGCTCTTCTTGGTTGACTGAAATATCACAGGTGGCTCATGCCTAGGTTAGTCCCAAGAATTTTACTGTTTGGGCAGAGCCTTTGATTTTACTGGATTTATCAACCATCCTCTGTTGGTCATGTGGTCAATCACCGTTTTCAAACCATCCCTAGTCTCTTCTTTAACAGTGTTTGATAGTAACAAGATATCCTCAATGTAATGTATAATTACACTGGGTGTCTGGAACAAGTCCAAATGTCTTTTAACCAGGCTATGACAGTAAGTAGGTGATTGCAAATAACCCTGTCATACACTGTAAGGGTAACCTGAGATCCTTCCCAGGTAAAAGAAAACTATGACTGGCTTTTTTATGAGATTGAAATAGAGGGGGAAAAGAGCATTTGCAAGATCTATTGCTGAGTACCAGTCCCCTTTGGTCTTCTGTATTTTCTACACTGTTGATATGTCTGGGACTGATGAAGCCACAAGTAACACTATTTTATTTAGGCCTCAATAGACTACAGTTAACCTCCAGGAGCTGTCTTTTTTATAGGCCACATAGGTCTGTTAAATAGAGAATGTAGGCCGTTAACATGCCTTTAACCAAAGTACTATTTTTTTGTATCCACTATGTATTCTATATTGCTTAGTCGCAGACATTCTAATGCATCCCAATTAGCATGTGAAATCAACCATGGTATCAGGACAGACATATATGCCTTCAGTTTTAAATACTTGGTAAAGGAAGTGTTCCTGAATTAGACATAATATCCATTCAAACAATACACTCAGTTAAAGAAGATACAACTACTCCATACATCTGTTTATATTTTCCAATTCTCATGCAGACTTTCACTTTAGTTCCATCAATTGCTGCATTCTTCTTCTTGTTATGTGCCATCGAGTCACCTGCAACTCATAGCAACCCCTGTGTGCAATAGCTCTGAAGCCTGCCTTATTCTGAACCAGTCTCACTGACTCAAACATACCTACTTCCATTACCCCAGTTACTGTTGTTACCCCAACTTCTGTTGTTTTCCTCTCCTGCACTGTCCCTCCACCCTTCTAAGCATGATTTCCTTTTCTAAGGACTGGTCCCTCCTGCATGTGCCTAAAAGTATGTGAGATGGAACTTCAAAATTATGTATAGTGCATTGAAACAGATGAGAGAAAGAGAACTGTTAAAAGGTATATATGCTTAGGTATTACTGTCAGGATATGAATCTAGAATGAAGGCTGCATAGTGGAGTGGACTTGGGGGGAGGGATTGTATAACAATGAAAGAATTTTTCTTTTACTTTTCAGAGAGAAGAATTAACTGGAGGGGAAAGATGGGCAGGGAGAAGAGTGCAACAATGAATAAATGGAAATCCAAAATCTCTGTAAATTTTCATAAAACTTAATAATAAAAAGATTTTTAAAAATCCTAGCCTCCAAGGAAAACTTGGTTTCACCATCCCAATGCAGACCTATTTGTTTTCCTGACATTCCATGGTGTGTTCAAGATTCTTCTCCAGCACAATTCAAAGGCATAAATTCTTCTTTGGTCATCTTTAATCATTGTCCAGCTCTCTGATGCATAACAGGTTAATTGCGAAGACCAAGGCCTGACTCAGGCACACATTGGGCTCCAGACTGACATTGTTGCTTTTCAATACTCTGAAAAGGTCTCTAACAGCATCATATTTTTCCCTTGACAATTCACCTTTTTATTTTCTCACTACTGGGGCCAAGTGTGTTGAGTGTGGAGCCAAGCAAGCTGTAGTTGTTAACAACCTTAATCTCTTTTCCATCTATCACCATGTTGCTAATTGGATTAGTGGTAAGAATCTTTGTTTTCTTGATGTTGTGCTTCAATCCATATTGAAGACTACAATTCTTGAGCTTCTGCAAGAATCACTTCAGGTCTTCCTCAGTTTCAGAAAACAAAGTTGTGTCATTTTATATAAAGTAGATTGTAGATGAGTCCAATCTTGATATCACATTCCTCCTCATAAAGCCCAGTCTCCCAAATGATCTGTTCTACATATATATTGAAAATGTGTGGCGACAGGATTCATCCCTGACACATTCCTTTCCTGATTTTGAACCATGTTTCCTTGCTCTGTTCTGAGGACTGTTTCCTGGTCTGGGTAGAGGTTTCACAAAAGCACAATCAAGTGTTTTGGATTCCCATTCTTCTTAGAGTCAGCCCCAGTTTGTTGTGATCTACACAGTCAAATGCCTTTGCATAGTCAATGAAACACAGATAGACATTTCTCTGGTACTCTTTGCTTTCTGCTAAGATCCATCTGACATCGGCAATAATGTCTCTAGTGCTATGACCTCTTCTAAACTCACCTTGTACTACTGGCAATTCCTTATCAAAGTACCTTCTCAGTCATTTTTGGATAATCTTCAGCAGGATTTTGCTTGTACATGATATTAGTGGTTTTTTAATTTTTTTTTTTATAATTCTCACATTCTGTCAGATCACCTTTTTTGGTAATAAGAATAAATATAGATCTCTTCCAATCAGCTGGCCAGGTAATTATCCTCCAGATTTCTCGGCACAATCTAGTGAGCACTAATAATATCACCTTAGGTTGCTTTTTTAGGTTTTTATCAATATGTTTGGAGATTACATTGAGCTTCTGTGTCCAGAATTCCCAAGGCACTTTCTTTTCCACTGCCTCATATGTACACTGGACCTCAGGTCCCCTGACAGAGGTTTGAGGAGAAGACCTTGGCCTTCTTATCAATCCATATCTTAATCAACTAGCTCAGCTTCTATTTCAAGTGATTCCAGGTGAGATCCTCCAACATTATTTATCTCCTAATCGGGATGAATAGAAGGGACTTGTTTAAGCCTTCTTGGTGTTGGGGGAAACAGAGGGAACCCTCATTTGTCCACCCCACCTCCTCTAGTGCTGGCTTAGGACCTTTGTCTCCGCTCCATCAATGTCCTCGGTATTTTTGCATTCCTGAGTAACCATCTAAAAATTTACATCCTGCTAAAATCTTTTCTCCATCACCTCTCATTTGCCTATAAATTACGCTGATGTTCATTGTATCCCTAAAACCCAATACAGAACTTTTTTTTATAAAGCTGACATGGCTTTTCCAATTGTGACCTTGTTCTCAAGAGGCAAAGCTACATATAGGAGGAGGTCCTGTGATTACCGTCTCTGTCATGGTCTCCATAAAGGGCATATTGTTTAGATGGAAGTTCTCAATGCCATAAACCCATTCCAACATGACTTGCATATGCACAACATCAACTGCCTCCTTGGAGTGTTCCATTTTGTTACTTAGAAGGAAAAAGGCACAGTTTCCTTTCAAAGAATAAACAAACCTAATCACATACTTAATGTACTCTATCAAGCTAATTGTTCCCTCTGGGTTAATCTGTATTGTAACCATATCTTGCAATATCATTCGTGACTTATGAATAGGACCTGTGGGTCTTGTGTCAACTCAAACATACTCCTCCATTTTGCAGCATTCAAAGACATAGATTCTTCCCCTAAATGCATTATTCTTTTTTTTTCTATAAATATATTTTATTAATT
>NW_006400008.1:2331937-2336939 GCF_000299155.1 Elephantulus edwardii
GGGGAAGACCCTCTATGAGATGGATTGATTCGGTGACTGCGGTAATCGGGATGAGTGTATCAGAGGCAGTGTGGTTGGCACAGGATAGAGCAGGGTTTAGGGCTATTCTGCATAGGGTCGCTATGAGTCGCAAACGACTCGACAGCACATAACAACAACAACAAAATTGATAGCCAAAAACAAGGTTTTGCTCTTTCATTATCACTCTGTATTTTTATATTCATTCAATTAACCAGCTTCTCAGAAGTTTGGTCCACATAACTTCATAACTTTTGCTTTGGGTAACTGCAACATGATAGTTGCATTAATCAATGTGTGTTCCTTATTCCATCAGAGACAAAAGATTTATATTTCTCTTGTTTACAGCTTTTTCTCCAAAGCCTCATATTATGGAGAATCTGGACCTTTGTAGCAAAACCTATCACTCTGACACCAATTGTATTCATAATTCATTTGACTAAGATTAGTAGCAGATCAGTTCAAGAAGTGAGAGGTCAACAATGTACTAAATATTTGATCTACAGTTTAACTCATTATTTCCAACATTCATGTTCCCCTTTTCATTCAGCTCCCCTATTCCTCTATGTCCTTTTGTCTTGGTGGTTCACTGGAAGTTCTCAGAGAGACTCAGACCATTTTGGAAATGATTCAGGCAACGGTAGGTGAGACAAGCTGTTGTTGCAGAGACTGGTGAGTGGTGCAGTCAGATGCTGTGTCCCAGTGTCCCAGGGGAAGTGAGGGTCCCAAGAAAATCATACTATCGAGCTCTCAAGAGCTTACATAAACCTCATGTAGGATAGGGCTAAAATTCCACCTTAATCCTATCTTCTTAATACAGTAAATATTTCAGCACAAGATAAACAGTTAATCAATGGCTAGAAAAGATGTTTTCAATAGTAATCCTTCCATACTACAATAGTTCAAAGCAGTTATTTTCTCACTCACTATTGATACAAAATATGTATGACATAACTGTAACTGTTATTGGCAGGCCCTGTTGGATATCAGTATATAATTGTTTTCACCAAGTAATATGACTGACAAAGAGCTTCTACTTAAAGGAGACATGTCACTTCTAACATTGTGTGTGTGGTGCACATGTACTGATATTATTAGCATCATTTTAAACTATATTGTCACTGTAGAATAATTTTAAGCCTCTTGACATAGCCTGAGATAGATTTAATTAAAGCTGGATAACAAATTCTGTAAAACTATTTTAGCCAATTACGTACTCTGTGTGAGTGCACTGATTAGACCTAGTGATGGTGGCTCCTCATTGCATAACGACGCACTTTGTGCAGGAACAGTTTCTTACAATAAATTCAAACACCAAATGAGATAGAACTGATGCTCACTATAACTGACAATCAGTACGGCCTAATTCCTTCTTAGAATTTAAATATAAATGCAAATGGCAGTTGCAACTTTTTTCTTATGCTATAATAACTACCTAAACTCTAGAGACCATCAGAGTTGATACTAACTACCAGATGCCCTGTATATACCTCAGAACAACTACCCTAAAATTTCTCGTTCATGTTGATTGTCTGTCTTTGTGGTGTTGAGTTTATTGTTCAAAATGGCTTTCCTACTTATTGACTGACTTTGCCATATGAATGGGTGGGAATACATGGACAGGGCATATTAACCTATCCACAAGAGATTTTACTAGTCCAGCCATTACACTGAGCAAATCCTGCAGTAAAGTTTGAGAATTTCATCACCACAATGAAGAAGCAATAGAATGCAACACGTCATTCAAAATCAGAGATTCTTGCACCAGCTGACCAGGATCTATGGGCACAGAAGCCGTAGCAGCCACAGGAAAGAACCAGAGACCTGATATAAGACAGAGCAGATCTTGGGACTGCTACCCCATGGGAAACCAGAGCTAAGAGCCTTTGCGCAAGTTTGTTGGGCCACAGGGGGAGGAAGAACGGAGGGAGGGAGAGCTGTAATTGGTAGAACCAAGCTTTGCAACACTGGCCTAAAGTCGTGGTGAGGTTGCAGGCTGAGGTACCTGTGAGCACAGTTTGGAAGCTGTCATGACTGTGTGAGTGTATTTGCTGTCACTTAAATTACAGAGTTATAAAAAAAGTTATACAAAATATTTTTAGGTGGTAATACTCTGTATTATGATTTAGATAATGTCCATTCTGGAAGAGATCACTTGACAAAATTGATAAAGACTTTTTAAAATGTTTGTGTCATTTTCAATTATTAGCATTGTCATTTCCATAAATATGTTCTAAAGTATATTCATACATGTACAAAAAGAGAGTGATGCAGAAATTAGTCTATTAAAATGCTAGAAACTATTTATACCACAAATAGAGGACTTGACTCCAGTAGCCAGGATATTAAAAGACGTATTGCAATGGGAAAGTCTGCTATTCGGAACCTCTCCATAGTACTGAAGAGCAATGGTGTCTCTCTGGAGACTAAGGTGCATCTGATACAGGCCATGATCTTTGCAATCACTTGTTATGCATCAGAGAGTTGGACAATGACTAAGGAGGACAGAAGGAAAATTGATGCCTTTGAGCTGTGGTGCTGGAAAAGAGTATTGAGAGTACCATGGACTGCTAGGAAAACAAACAGATTCATCCTGGAAAGGGTTAAACCGGGCGGCTCCTTGGAAGCAAGGATTCTGAGGCTCTGTCTAACATACCTTGGACACGTTGCAAGGAGGGACCAGTCGTTAGAGAGGGACATCATGCTTGGTAGGGTGGAGGGACAGAACAGGAGGGGAAGGTCCTCTATGAGGTGGATTGATTCAGTGACTGGGGTAACCGGGATGGGTGTATCAGAGACAGTGCAACTGGCACAGGACCGAGCAGAGTTTAGGGCTGTTGTACACAGGGTTGCTATGAGTTGCAAGCAACTTGATGGCACATAACAACAACAGATCCAAAGAAGACAACTATGTAGCCATTAAAAGTCCATTACTGAAAGTAAGAGTATTACTGAATGTAACAATACTTGAAAATTCTCATAATAAAATTTTAGGTGAAAAGGAAAAATATTGATGCATATAACTGATAAGCTCAATTCTGTAAAAAGAAAAATCAAATTAATGTACTAGAAGGAAACAAGCAATCTCTAGGCCATGGAGTTTTAAGTGGCTTTTGTTTATTTTTCTATATTCATTCACATGTTAATGTGTATTTATTTTAGAATACTGTTAACATGTTTCTTTATGATCATCTAATTGTTTGTCCCATCTGCACTCTAGGTGGATGAAAGGCTGAAAGAGAGCAGCAAAAGGACATAACTCATACTGACTGAGGATCCTTTGAAGAGTTTTCCCAATATGTCTTGACCACTACTACCTGTAAGACTGGTAGGTAGAATCTCTAGATGAACTTTCATTGTTCCTAGAAAACATTTCAGACTTTCATAGGGAAATAGGAAAGAACAGCATTTGGTTAGATAATTAGTTATGTTTGAAACTAGGGCTACACATTACTAATTATGTGATTGGGGGCATGTATTACCTTGCTGAGCCACAGTTTCTTCATAATAATTGTACTTATGTCATTGGTTTGTTGTGACACATTGAGTAGCTGTTGAAATTCTTCTTTAATTTGTTAAAGGGTTTATTTTCAAAACAAGTTCTCCAGAGGCCTGAGCTATATTTGTACAGTCTCTTGTTAAAATCACGAATGTTGCACACTGATAACGGCTTCTGATAAATGCTGTCAAATTGCTTTACTTTGAATCATAAAGTGAGAATTTAAAACTTATTGATTTTCTGATGCCATTTAAATAGATAGGGAATAAATTCAAATAATTCCATGCTATAATTTAGTAGTGTTTCAATTATCTGCTAATTTTTTTACCATAGTACTGTGCTTGGTAGGTGTAGAGTTTTAATACAATCTGGTAACACAGAGTAGGAAAGGGCCATCAATTTTTAAAGGTACACTATGGAGATCCTTGTTTCCTTGCTTATTGAAACTGGAGAAGACCTGAAACACTTGTTGCAAAAGGTCAAGGACTGTAATCTTCATAGAGATTGAAGTTCAACATCAAGAAGACAAAGATTCTCACCACTGGGCCAATTGGCGGCACCATGATAGATGGAAAAGAGATTGAGGTTGTTAGCAGTTACAGCTTGCTTAGATGCACAATCCCTCCCCCCCTCTATCTTTGATTGAGATTTTAATGAAAGATTATAGAGAACTTGGATTTTCATTCATTCATTGTTGCATATTTTCCTCACTGTCCACTTCTCCCCCCAGTTCACTTTTCCCTTTAAAAAGAAAAAAAAAACTTACATTGTTACACAATCCCCCTCCCCCAGTCCACTTTAATACTCAGCTCTTGTTCTGGACTCTTGTCATGCAAATAATACCTAATCATAAATCCCTTTTAAACAGTTCTCTCTCTCATCTGTGTCAATACAGGGTTCAATTATCCCTTCTTTTCTTAGTTTTCCCCTAAACCCGATGCAGTCTTGTTTTATAACAGTGGCATTATGCAGTATTTGTCCCTTTCTGAATGAAATATTTCACTTAGCATAATGTCCTCCAAGGTCACTCAATTTATATAATTAACACCCTTAACACCAGCTGTCAGGAAATCTAAGGCTCTGGTTGTTGTTGTTTGTTGTTATGTGCCGTCGAGTCATTTGCCACTCATAGTGACCCTATGTACAACAGCCCTAAACCTTGCTCTATCCTGTGCTAATCGCATTGCCTCTGACACACCCATCCCGATTACCCCAGTCACTGAATCAATCCACCTCATAGAGGGTCTTCCCCTCCTGCGGTGTCCCTCCACCCTACCAAGCATGATGTCTCTCTCCAAGGATCTGTTCCGCCTTACGACATGTCCAAATTATGTCAGACGAAGCCCCAGAATCCTTGCCTCAAAGGAGCAGCCTGGTTTAAACCTCTCCAGAATGAATCTGTTTTCTTGGCAGTCCAGGGTACATTCAATACTCTTCTCCAGCACCACAGCTCAAAGGCATCAATTCTCCTTCTATTCTCCCTAG
>NW_006400008.1:2337675-2341761 GCF_000299155.1 Elephantulus edwardii
CCAGCCTGGACTTCTGGCAGTTCTCTGCTGATGTGCTGTTCCAGTCGTTTTTGGATAATCTTCAGTAGAATCTTGTTTGCATGTGAAATCAATGATATTGTTCTGTAGTGTCTGCACTCAGTTGGGTCACCCTTCTTTGGAATGGGAACAAATATAGATCTCTTCCAGTCAGTTGGCCAAGTGGTTGTTCTCCAGATATCTTGTGGAACAGTTGGTGGATTCAAACCATGTGCCTTTCAGTTGTCAGGGCAACTGTTTATGACTACTGGACCAGAGCTCTCCAATATTGCAATATATACACATAAATCCATATATATTGCCATGTATATGTAAGTATGCATATGTGTGCATGTACATTTCTCCAATGTGTACATATACAATATGTGTGTGAGTGTGTGTGTATGTGTGTGTGTGTGTACATAAATATGGAGTTCTGGTGGCCTAGTTGATAGGGAGTTGCACTATTGGCCGAAAGGCATGTGGTTTGAATCCATCAGCTACTCTGAGGAAGAAAGGTAGGATATTTCCCTTGTGACTTAAAGCTGCTAGTTTTCATAGATCTGTATCTATATATCTGTTGTTCTTAAGTGTCATCAAGTCAACCAAGACTAATAACATAAACAATGGATCTCAACCTTACTCTATCGTATCTTGTTTCATCCTCATAATCTTTGTATGCTTAAGCCCATTGTTACAGTCATTGTATCTATCCATCTCATTGAAGATCTTCCTCTCTTTGACTGACCATCCACCTTTCCAAGCATGAAGTCTTTCTACAAGTACCACTCTTCCCAAAAACATGTCCAAAAAATATAGTAAATGAAACTTCAGCCTCTTCACCTCCAAGGAGCTCCCTGGCTGCACTTTTTCCAAGCTATTTTTGTTTATTCTCTTGGTAGTCCATGTTTATTTGGTACATTTCACTAACACCACAACTCAAAGGCCTCAATTCTTCTTTCTTTCTAGTCATGTACAACTTTCAGATGCATTACAAGTAATTGAAAAGATCATGGCTTGAATCATATGCACCTTAGTCTTTAAATGGGCATCACATTTTTAACACCTTAGGGAGGTCCTTGACAGCAAATTCTCTCACTTACACACACACACACACACACACACACACACACACACTGTTGTTGTGGTGTGCCATCAAGTCAGCATAATCCATAGCTGCCCCTCTGGGTTTTCAGAGGCAGTAATAGCATGAAAGGAGAGTGTTCATCTTTCTTCCACAGAGCTGCAGGTGGATTCAAACTGTGTGCCTTTGGGATTGGAGCACAGCTTCTTACTGCTAGGCCACCAGAACGCGCGTGTGTGTGTGTGTGTGTGTGTGTGTGTGTAAAGAATGGGAATCCCAGAAGACTTGATGTTGTTTACCCAAAACCTACACTTAGATTAGCCCAGGAAGCTGTGGTCCAAACAGAGCAAGAAAACACTAGAAGGCTCAAAATCAGTAGAAGAGTGTGTCAAAGATGTGTCCTTCCTCCATGCCTTTTCAATTTATATGCAGAACAGATCATTCAAGAGACTGGGCTTTATGAGGAGTAATGCCGCATCAAGATTAGAAGATTCATCAACAACCTGCATTAGGCAGATGACAGAACCTTGCTTGGCAAAAATAAGAAAGACCTTAAGAATTTGGTGCAGAAAGTCAGGGACATAAATCTTCAATATGAATTGCATTTCAATACTGGGAAAACAAAGATAGACACTATCAGGCTAATTGGCAACATCATGATAGATGACGAAGAGATTGAGATTGTTATTGATTTCATGTTGCTTGAATCCACAATTAACACTCTTGGCACAAGTAGTCAGGAAATCAAAGGATGAGTTACATCGGGAAACCCTGATATCGGGGACCCCTCAAGAGTGCTGAAAAGCAACTATGTCAGTCTAGAGGCTAATGTGCCTCTGAGGCTGTGGTCTTCTCAATTACTTGTTATGCATCACAGACCTGAACAATGAATAAGGATTACAGAAGAAGAATTGATGCCTTTGAGCTGCCTCTTTGGAGAAGAGTACCGAACATACCATGGAACACCAAAAAAACAGACAGATCTATCTTGTAGAGGGTGAAATCAGGTTGGTTTTTGAAGGCATGGACTTTGAAAATCACCTCACACAGTTTGGATATGTTGCCAAGAGGGACCTGTCTTTGGAGAAGGGTATCATGCTTGTAAGGGTGGAGGGTCATTACAGGAAAGGAAGACCTCAGATGAGATGGATTGACACAGTAACTATGGTAATAGGGACAGGTGTATTGGAGACAGTGAGATTGGCTCAGGATAGAGCAGGGTTCAGAGCTATTATTTCATAATGTTGCTATGAGTCATAGTCACCTTGAGGGCACATAACAACAATTGTGTGTGTGTGTGTGTGCGTGTGTGTGTGTATGTGTGTATACACATGAGAGAGACCTTCAGAAGTTAAAGGAAATAAATGAAAACAAGCTCATGAGAATCAAAATATGACCTTGAGTGTATCTCAACTACTTTTAAATATCATCTTAAGTATAGATTTGAACCTTGACAAATCCTGCACCATCTTTAAAACATCTGTCATCCTCATACCCATTGCAATATTCTCTGTCAATTCATCTCAATGAGAGGCTTCCTCTCTTTCACTGATCTGCTTTTCCCAGCATAATGCCTTCTTCCAAGGACTAACCATTCCTCATAACATGCTCAAAGTATGTGAGATAAATTTTCAGTATTCTAGACTCTCCTTCAAGATCAATTTGTTTATTCTTTTAGATATCTCCTTGATGTCATTATACAATTCCTCTGGTGTCTTCAGTCATTAGAGTTTAATGTTTCAAATCTTTATTTAAGATGGTATTTAAAATCAGTTGAGATATACTCAAGGTCATATTTTGTTTCTCATGAGCTTGTTTTAATTTTCTTTAACTTCTGAAAGATTATCTGGGCAAAATTCTAAATGATACAGGAAGTATCAAAAGAAAATGGAAAGAACAAACAGTGTCAGTATACCAAAAAGATTTGATTTACACAAAGCCATTTCATGAAGTAGCATATTATAAGAATCTATAGCACTGAGGGATAACAATGGCAAAAAATAAGTCCATCAAGAATTGATAGAATACTGACTGAGGTGTTTCAGGAAACAGGTTCAACCCTGGACATACCAATCTCTGCCAACAAATATAGAAGACAGCAACCTGTTCAAATGACGGAAAGAGATTCCTATTTGTTTCCATTCACAAGAAAAGTGATCCAAATAGAATATGGCAATTATCAGGAGGGTCTTAGCTGAAATCAGAAAATACCAAAAGATGTTTACTGGAGTTTTATTAATTATGCAAAGGCATTTGATTGTGTATATAATTTTAAATTATGGCTGACAATGAAAAGAAAGGGACTCAAGGAATACTCAATTACGTTTGTGTGAAACCAATATAGAGGTAAAGAAACAGTTTTCTAAATAGAAGAAGGGAATAACACATAGATTAAAATTAGAAATGGTTTACATCAGGCTGTATATTTTTTCTGTATCTAATCAATATTTATATTGAGCAAATAAATTGAGAATTTGTAAGTATTAACTTTAAAAAAATGTGCTACTGTTCTGCAAGAACAATGATTTTGAAAATCACTACCTAACTCATGGTTGCTGTGATGCTAAGCACTGTGACAATGATGTGTCAAATGTGATAATGGTTTCCCATGTTGGACAGTGTTTGGGGGAGCTCCCGGATTAAAACAAGCTTGGAAGCAGGAGTGGCATCCACTTCTGAAATAGCTTGCATCTGGAAACTCTATGAACGTGGAGAAAAGATGAAAGTTATACAAATGCTCAGGTCTTTTGTTCATAGGATTACTATGAGTCATCTATGACTCAACAGCACCTAGCAACTAGCAGCAGTCCTAAGGTATACGAAATGTCTTGTATTAATTATTTTTCCTCCTTGATGTCCTCTGAACTCTCTGGACCTATACTTAGATCTCTATTGCTAGTCTGGAGAATCTTCTGTTAAAACTACTTTAAATATTTTTCACTTCCCTCACGGAATGACAAAGCAAAATACTACAATGAAATGTGCGAGGAGCTAGTCGGAAAATC
>NW_006400008.1:2343876-2363015 GCF_000299155.1 Elephantulus edwardii
AGAGGGACATCATGCTGGGTAGAGTAGAGGAACAGCACAGGAGGGGAAGACCCTCTATGAGGTGGATTGATTCAGTGACTGGGGTAATCGAGATGGGTGTGTCAGAGACAGTGTGACTGGCACAGGATAGAGCAGGGTTTAGGGCTGTTGTACATAGGGTCGCTATTAGTTGCAACCGACTCGACGGCACATAACAACAACTTTCATCTTTCCCTTGTGAAATTCCTATTACACCTGCTTCATGTTTTATAATGCCTCACAATTCTTGAATGTTCTATTCTTTTTTTCAGTCTTTTTTATCTTTGCTTTTCAGCTTAAAAACTTTCTGTTGACAAATCTTCAGCTCATTGATTCTTTCCTTGGGTGGGTCCAGTCTACTGGTGAGGCTATGTTGTAATATTTTTAGTAAAAGCATTTCGTTTTAAACCTTTCTTGGAATATTTATGTCTGTTCTTGTTACCCATATGTTCATATACCTTGTCCACTTTTTTTCAAGTGGAGACCTTAGCATATTACTCAGTCTCTCCCAAAATGCCCAGTGCCGTAAATGTAATTCCAATTCCTAGTAAATCTTCTATGGGTTAAATCCCTAAACCATACCTAAATCTTTACAGGAAGACACTGTCCACATTTCCCTCTTGGATAACTAGTGGATTCAAACCACTGACCTTTTGTTTGTTCATAATGTCACCACCAGCGCTCATTCTAGGAATCACAGTTATTTAAATAATTTGGTAATTGTAAAATGTGGCACTCGAGGTCTGGTTCTGATACCTGGTTTTGGATTGTTTGGGGTTTTTTTTCTCTTTGAACTTTCTTTTTATCTTTTCAGCATGCTTTGCAATAATTTTATTGTAAGCTAGATATGGGGCATCTGGTAAAAAATTGAGGCAAATGGGTTTTTAGAGAGATATTTTATGATAGTCTGGCTAGGAATTAAGCTGTGTTCAATGTTTGTTATAACTGTAATTTTCAGAGGCTAAAATAATCTCTTGTACACATTTTTACCTCTTCTGTTGTTTTGCCTTTGGGTTTCCCTAGAGATTCCTGATTAAATAGAGTCTGATATTTGCAGTACTTTTCAGTTGTAATTCCCTTTTATGATATAACAACCCAGTAGTTAAGATGGGAAAGTGTAAAGGAAATGGAAACATTTTATACTCCTTTGATTAGGTTTCAAGCTTTTTAAGGGCCCAAACCGTTACTGTTCTTAACATCACAGGTACTACTCAGCTCTATCTATCTATCATCTATCTATCTATCTATCTATCTATCTATCTATCTATCTATCTATCTATCTATCATCTCCCTTTTAATAACACTAGAAGAGAGGAGGCTGAAAGTTACAGGGAAAGACTGTAGATACTTCACCTCAGATATTCTGGACAGGTTGGCAAGAGGGATAAGACCTTGGAAAAAATACATCATGCTGGAAAAAGTAAAAAGTCAAAGATAAAAAAGACCCCCAGCAAGATGGATTGACTTGAACAAGGTCAAGTTCTTAAGAATGGCCCAGGATAGAGCATGGTTCACTTGTGTTGTTCATGGGTGGCTATGAGTTGTAGTTGACTCCTTGTCATCTAATAATAACAACAGTAGTTGGGAAGTCAGGAGTATATTGCTTTAAGCAAGTCCACTGTCAAGGACTGCTACAAAACACTGAAGAGCAATGATATCAGTTTAAAGACTAGGGTGCCATGATCAGGCCTTGATCTTTTTAATCACTGGCTATGCTTCTGAGACCGGGCCCATGAATAGAGCTGATGAAGAAGAATAACAGGATGCTTTTGAGATGTGGTATTGGAGAACAGTGCTGAATATTCCATAGACTGCCAAAAGAGCAATTAAATATATCTTGGAAAAGGTGCAGCCAGAGAGCTCTTTGTAGGCAAAGACAGTAATCTTCGTCTCTCACACTTTGAGGATGTTGCTAGGATAAGCTATTTCTTGGAAAGGGATATCATGCTTGTAAAGGTGGGGGTCCAGTGAAAGAGAGGAAGACTTCCCAGTCAGATGGGTTGACATGGTGATTGTAGCTATGGACTCAAATATATCAGAGAGGATGAGGATGACACATGATAGGACAGGATTCAAATCTGACATTTATAGGGTTGCTATAAGTTACACCATGGACTGCTTGGAGAACAAATAGGTTCGTCCTAGAGAGGGTGAGACCAGGATGCTCCTTGGAGGCAAAGATTCTGAGGCTCCGTCTAACATACTTTGGACATGTAACAAGGAAGGATCAGTCCTTGGAAAGGGACATCATGCTTGGGAGGGTGGAGGACAGCACAAGAAACTAAGATCCTTGAGGAGATGGATTGATTCAGTGACTGGGGTAATGGGGGTAGGTTTGTCAGAGACAATAAGATTGGCACTGGATAGAACAGGGTTTAGGGCAGTTGTACATAGGGTTGCTGTGAGTCGCAGGTGACTCGACGTCACATAACAACAACAACAACAACGTAAGTAAGTAACACTAGCCTTGTAGGCACCTAACAACAATGCGGGTTACTGCTGTTAACACTGAGTCAACTTCAACTCATTAGAACTATGTACACCATGATAGCATATTGCTTAAGCACGTTGTTACAGCCACTGTGTCTATCCTCTTTATCACTGATGTTCTATTTTATTAAACACAATGTCTTCATTAAGAGAATAATCATTACAAGCACCTTTGCATATTTGTTGGCTTCTGTAAGCCTCTTAATTGTGAGAAGAATATTAGAATACTTCTGTCAGTGAAAGAAGGCCTTGGCATTCTCCAGTCCTTTAAATTCTGGACTAAATTTTACCAAAGGTAGGAATAAAATCTTTGGGAATATTTCTCCAGCCTAAGTAACCCTCATCTCTTAGGTCTCTGACATAAGTCCTATCTGTCTCTACTGGCTACCACAGTAGGCTTTGTGGTTAAATACCACAGTGGTGTATTTAACACTAATTTAGTACAAAGTGTCAAGGGAAAAATCGAAGAGCACATATGCCAGCTTTAATGCCATTGACTATCTCCTGCTTTATCTGAGAAAATAAGCTGTAGGATAAAAAGTAAAGCAACTAAATTATACTCAACATTTTAAAATTTTGACAGTTGTCAGTAATGTAAAAAAAAAAATTATTTAGCTTAAATATTCACTATATATCACCAATATTGACAATTTTCAAAACAAAAACCAAGGAAAATCTAGCTCTTAAGGTGGATTTATGGTTTGTCAGCATCAAAAGATAGAAATATGTCCTGACAAGTTCTTTGAATTTGCAGTTTGTTGTACTGCTGAGCCTTTCAAGTGATTTATCTTCTAGGTATAAGGCCAATATTTGCATCTCAACTCATTTTTATAGCTACATTACTGGATTCTTACGACCTAGATTCCAGTATGTAGTTATAGGAACAATAAACTATGTGGAACATTGAAAATACTTTCTTGTGGTTCTTTCATAATAACTAAAAGTTTCTATTTGATTCTCTAGCCCTCTTGGTATAGCCAGAGTTACACTAGTACGATAAAGCCTATGAAAAACTTTGGAGGACAGGCAGCAGGAATAGAAAAATACTATATTGGTTATGTTTATACTCTTTATCCAAGATTAGGGTTCTTTTCTCTGAAAAAAAAAAGATTCATATTTATATTAAAGCAATCACAGAAAAGCAATTTGCCATACTCAACTACACCAAAAAATATGACTTAAGGTAAAAAGAAGGTAATTTTCTCCTTTTTAGACTCAATTATACTTAAAAACACCTAATAACTATTCTTACATTAGTTTGTTTCCTGGAAACAATTCTAAGGTGCATCCTTTGGGACAAAACATATGCGAATGTTTATATTCTTGTGCTTCTTTTGATTTTATAACCATTGTTTCTAAAAAAACATTATCCTCAATGGCATTGTGGTCAAAATGTGTAGGTGCTGTCTTCTAAAAGATAGACAACTCTGGTGGCATAGTCAACAGGAACTCTCATTGTTAACCCAGAAGTAGCTCATCTCTGGTGCTTGCAATTCTCCAGCAGTTCCGTGGGATAAAGATGGGCAAACTCCCTCTTTGTTTACAGCCTTCAAAAAGCAGCTAGAGTGTCAGTTGTGAGTTGGTTTTACCTCAACAGCAACAAGTGTGAGTGTGTGAACAGCTGCTTAGGAGAAAGAGGAGGCCGTCAGCTTCCATAAAGATTTATAGCCTTAGAAATCTGTCCTACAAGTTTGCTATGAGTAAGAATCAAAAGGATGTGGATGAGACTGCTTGTGATTTTAAAATTACTAGTTTATCACAAGGACTTTACATAGATGAGGTAAATTTGATTAAACTTTAAAACTTGGGGACATAATGGTTACATACTTGCTTCTAACTAAAAGGTCAGTGATTCAATCTGCTGGAGAAAAGACGTGACAATCTGCTCCTGTAAAGATAACCCTCCATCTGGTTTCTGAAACCACAAATATCTAAAAAGATTGCCTCCTTTTTCTCTCATGGAAAGATTGATGGATTTGAGCAATTGACCTTTCACTTATACCAGCCAACATGTAAGATGCTACATCCATAAACCTTGTAGCCTCGAAAATCTTATAAGATAGATAGTTATACTCTTTCACACAGGGTTGTAATGAGCCAGTATTGACTCGGCACCCTGTAACAACAGTAATGTATAATTACTAGACTGGAAGCCTCTTGTTTGAAGTTGACCAGGATATGGTGGGAGAGCCTTGTATTTAAAAGGTGGTTGGGCCCCAACTAAGTCTTCAGTTTGGAGGCTCATGTGTGAAGCAGTTGGGTTCTGGAAGTTTGGTGAGGGTTGGGTGTGGACTGTTTGGTGTTTTTTATATTTATTTGTTCCGTGGGAGTTTTTAGTTCACAATCAGCAATGAGCTAATTGTATTTGCTGGGTTTAGCAAACAATGAGCTGTGGGCTGGAAGCCTCCTGTTTAGAATTAAGAGGACCTGGTGGGCAGGCATTGTATTTAAAGGGCAACTAGCCCCTCAGGTCTGTGGGCTTCAGGTCAGTGTTAATTGTGTTAGGGATGAACATTGCTCTAAGTGGTATAGCACAATTTGCTGTACTGAAGTAACTTGGGGGTGCCGAATGCTGTGTCACTGATGTGTCAAATGCCAAAATGGTTACCCATCATGGATAGTGTTTGGTGGAGCACCCACATTGAGACAGGCTTGGAAACAGGAGTGGCAACCAAATCCTAAACCACATGCCTCTGGAAACTCTATGAATGTGGAGAAACAACTATAATTATAGAACAAGGTTCAAGTATTTTGTTCCTAGGGTCACTATGAGTTATGCTCAACTTGAGGGAACTTAACAACAACAACCACACCAATGGTGAGTGATCAGTTAAGGAGATAAAGACACTCAACAAGATTGATTGATACAGTTACTACGGCAATGGCCTTGAGCTTGGCAGAGTTCATGAGGATGGTGCAGAATAGTTCACTATAAATCATAGTCAACTTGGTGGCACCCAGCAACAACAACTTCTCACACTGATTTCTGACTCTAAATTCTTCAATGCTAACATCATGGGAATTTTAGCAGTTTTTTAAACTGTATTTAATGTTTTGTAGTGACTATTTTGTGCAATAAAGAAACAAGTTTTGGTTCTAAACAGAAATGTACATAAATTGGTAGACTGAGAATTACAGACATAGAGATAGAAGATAAAGTGTCTCGTCTCGGTTTTAAGAATTTTATCTTTTTTGATAAATCTATGATTTATGGGTTTGATTTCTTTGATTGAAATGCAGTTACTTTAACATTCTTTTTAAGTTGCTCTACTATTTCCTCTTTTAGAAGATAAGTAAATTCTTTTCTCTTCCCTTTCTCCTTTGTGGCAGCAGATTTCGCTGCATGTCTTGGTCTGGTTTTAGTATTACAATTATACTTGCTTCATAGAAGGACTATAGAAGTGTTTCTTCCTTTTCTATTTTTTAAAATAATTTATGCATATTTGGTAAGATATCGTCTCTGCATGCTTGGTAGAGTTTACCTGTCAAACCTTCTGGCTCAGGAATTTTTGCTGGTTGGAATCTTTATGATCTATTCAGTTTCTTCTTTGTGATAGGTCTGTTCAACTATTCTCCATCTGTCAGTGTCAATATGGGTAGGTTGTGGGTTCCCAGGAGTTTGTCCGTTTCCTTCAGGTTTCTAAATTTATTAGGATATGTGTTGTTGTAGCTCTTGTTATGTGTCGTTGAGCTGCCTGTGATTCATAGCAACCCTATGTGCAACATCCCTAAACCCCCTGCTCTATCCTGTGCCAATCTTCCAGTTTCTGACACACCTACCCCAATTACCTCAGTCACTGAATCAATCCACCTCATAGAGGGTCTTCCTCTTCTGCTCTCCCAAGCATGATGTCTTTCTCCAAGGACTGTTCCCTCCTTGTAACATGTCCAAAGTATGTCAGATGCCTCCAAGGAGAAGCCAGGTATAACCCTATCCAGGATTAACCTTAATCTAACTAGTTCTCCCTTGTAGGTGGCCCTGTGTTTTTCTCTTGCCGCTTTTAATATTCTCTCCTTATTTTTTATAATGGAGAACATGACTATGATATGCCTTGATGGTTTTTATTTGGAATCTAGTCTGTTTGGAGTTTGTTGAGTTTCTTGAATGTGCATTGCTTCATTTTTCATGATACTTGGAAAGTTTTATTCTAGTACATTTTTTATATTTTTCTCATGTTTTCCTTCCCCTCCTCCTGTTCTGGAATTCCAAGAACATGCATGTTGTTCCATTTTATATTATCCCTCAAGATTCTCATGTTTTCTTCATTATTTTGCCATCTGCTGTTTTTTTCTTCTACTAAGTTCCAGTTGAAGTTCTTTTAGTTTGCTGACTCTCTATTCTATCTCTTCTATTCTGTTTTTTTGTCCCTCTTACATTTCAGTCTTGATATTCTGGATTACATTTCATACATTTCTATTATTTCCATTTCTGTGTTGGTTGTACTGTCTATGTTTCATTATAATATTTTAAAATGTGTGTACTTATTTATGGTTTCAATTTTTTCTTCCATCATTTGTAACTCCTTTGGTTCATGTAACTCCATGTGAATATATGTCTCTGGAATTTTCACTTTTAGGTCTGTCAGAGACAATGAGATTGGTTCAAGATAAGGCAGGTTTCAAAGCTAATGTACATAGGGTCACTATGAGTCGCAGGCGACTTGATGGCACATAACAACAACAATCCTAGACCTACCGAACTGTGTAACCCTATGATTGCCCCCTGTCCATCCTCACCCCTCTGCTCCCACCCTACTCTTATCCCTTGGATTCTCATACATATTTTACTGGTTATCTTTCTATTTCAACAATAAAGGTCTTATGCAGTATCTGTCCTTACATGACTAAGTTCTCTCCAGACCCTTCCAAGTTATGTAGGATTGTTCTAAATCGTTACTTCTGATGGCTGTGTAGTATTCTGTCATGTAAATTTCCACAATTTCTCAATCCATTCCTTTTTGGTTGAACATTTGGGCTGGTTGCATGTTCTTGCTACAGTGAATACCGCTGCTGTGAACATTGGTGTACAAATCTCCATTAGTGTCTCAGTTTTAATTTTCTTGGAGTATATTCCTAGCAGGGGAACAGCTGAGTTACATGAAATTCCTATGTTCAGCTTTTGTAAGAAATGCCAAATAACCTCCCAGAGTGGTTGTGCCATTTTACAATCCCACCACCAGTATATAAGATTTCTTGTCTCTCCGCATCCTCTCCAACATTTATCGCTTTCTCTCCTATTAAACTTTGCAGCTGTTACTGGAGTGAGATGGTATCTCTTTGTGGCTTTTATTTGCATCTCTCTTATTGTCAGTGGTTTTGATCATTTCTTCATATGTCTGTTGGCCATCTGAATGCCTTCCTCTGTGAAAACTCTTTCCATGTTTTGTCCATTTTGTAAGTGGGTTATCAGCTTTTATCTTGTAAAAGCCCTATAGTAGTCTATAAACTTTTGTTATGAGATTCTTGTCTGAGATGGTGTTGCCAGATGTTTTCTTCCAGTCAGTAGGTTTTCTTTTCACTCTGTTGGTAAAGTCTTTGACGTGCACAAGGATTTAATTTTTAGAAGGTTTCCTTCATTAATTTTATCCACTACTGGTGTATTTGTCAGCCTCTCTATACCATAGGCTAGGCCTTCTAAGCTTGGTTCTACTTGATCTCTGATGATCTTTCTTACTTTGGGCTTTACCCTTATGCCTCTGATCTACCTTAAGTTGGTGATTGTATACGCTAAAAGGTATAGCTCTTGCTTCAGCTTTCTGCAGGTAGCAGTCTAGTTTTGCCAGCACCTTTCGTTGAAAAGATTGTCATTTCCTCATTTGATAAGTTTTATTTTTTCTGTTTTTTCATAATATTAGAAACTGTCTGTTTCTTTCTTGACATTATGTGATAGAAGCAAGTGATTGGAAAGGTAGAAATTATCATTAAATCAGACAAAGGTCAGAAAAATCAGCCATGCCCCCAACCAAAGTAGACAAAGGCTCAGTGAAGCCCCAATTTACAGCAATGCAGTTCCCAATTCTGGCTACCCTCCACTGTCCAGAGCTGTATGCATGTGGGGTTGGTTAGAGGGAAAGGATGGCTAATACCCTACATCTCTGCTTCAGAAGCCACTGATTGAAAGGCCAACTCTTCCATCCCTAGTAGGCAAAAGCTTAGGGAAGCTCCGTTTAACTAGTAATGCAGTTCCCAAGTCTAGTCAAGTTACCTTCAAAAGTCCAGAGCCATGTGCCTCCTGGGACTGTTTGAGGCACATAATTCCTTTTATATATGCTTTTCTTAATTTCTCTCAGCAGTATCGTAGAGTTGTGTTGGTTTTTTATACTAGATTTCTTTTCAGCGATTTTCTTTTTGTGATATTGTAAACAGCACGTTTTTAATTGAACTTTTAATTGCTTTTTTGCTAATAACAGAAATATAATGATGTTTTATATATTGTCCATATATTCAGAAACATTTTAAATGCATTTATTATTTACAATACTATTTTGTGAACTCTATTTTAAATTTTCTATGAGTACTATTCTGTCACTATGACTATTACAGTATTTTTTTTCCTATTGGATAATTTTATCTTTTTTTATTTATTATACTCTTTAAATATTAAATAGAAATCAGGATTAGATATCTATCTTTTTTCCCAAACTCAAGGAAAACATTCAGTAGTTATCATTAGCTGGTAAATAAACTTTTTAAGATTCAGAAAATTTCCCTTTCTTTTCACTTTTATGAATTTAGTAAAAGTTTCATTGAAGGCACTGGCAAAAAGATAAGGCTCAAATTTGATGGGATACCAATTGACCTGCTTTAATTAATGGATGCAGCCTTGCTTGCACTCATCAGTCTATGCCAGGAAATTTGGAGGATGGTTGTCTGAACAGTGGATTGGAAGAGGTCCATATTTGTCCTATTTCCAAGAAAAGTGATTCAACTGAATGTGGAAATTATAAAAAAATATCATTGATGCACATACAAGCAAAATACTACTGAATATCATTCAAAAACAGCTGGAACAGTACAAAGATAAGGAACTGCCAGAAGTTTAAGCAGTATTTAGAAGAGGCTGTAGCACCAGAGATATCATTGCTGATGTCAGATGTATCCTGGCTGAAAGAAAGAAATACCAGAAGAATGTCTCTCTATGCTTTATTGACTATGCAAAGGTATTTGACTGTATTGATCATTTCAAGTTGTGGCTGACATTGAGAGCAATGGGAATCCCAGAGAACTTGATTGTGCTCATGCAGAACCTATACCTAGATCAGAAGGCTGTTGTGCAAAGGAAGCAAGGAAGCACTACATGGTTTGGAACTGGAGAGGGAGTGTGTCAGGGTTGTAGTCTCTCTTCATCCTATTTAATCTATCTGCTGAGCAAATTATAAGCTAAACTCTATGAAGAGGAATATGGCATCAGGATTGGAGGGAGATTCATCAATAACCTGCCTCATGCAGATGACACAGCCTTATTTGCTGAAAGTAAGAAAGACTTGAAGGACTCGTTGCAAAAGATCAAGAAATGCAGCCTTTAGTATGGATTGCACCTCAATATCAAGAAAACAAAAAGTCTTTCCACTAGGCAAATAGGTGGTATCACGATAGATGCAGAGGAAATTGAAACTTCCCACAGCTTCATCTTGCTTAGATCCAAAATTAAAACCCTTGACACCAGCAGTCAGGAAATAAGGAGACACATTGCACTGGGAAAATCTGCAGTTGGGTAACTTTACAAATTATTGAGGAGCAGTGATGTCAATTTGAGGACTAAGGTTCATCTGATTCAGGCCATAGTCTTTTTTTACTACGAGCTATGCATCCCCAAGACCTAGAAAATGAAGAAGGATCACAGAAAAAGAATTGACAACTTCGAGCTGTGGTGTTGGAGAAGAGCACTGAACACCCCATGGGTGGCCAAGAGAATGAATACATATGTCTTGGAGAGGGTGCCATAGTACTCTTTGGAGGTAAGGATGATGAGGCACCACCTCACATACTTTGGGCATGTTGCTAAGAGGTGCTGGTCCTTGGAGAAGGACATGATGTTGGGAAGGGTGAAGGATTGGAGAGGGAGAGGAAGACCTTCAACCAAGTGGATTGATATGGTGACTGCTGCAATGAACTGTTGAGTGTCAGGAAGTGTGAAGATGGTGCAGGATAGAATAGGGTTTAGATCTTTTGTTCATAGGGTTGCTATAAATTGTGCTTGACTCAACAGCACCTAAAAATGACAACAATATGTGCACCAATTGAAATGAGCACATTAGTTCGATTTTTAGTATGTTACTCTGTTGATTTTTTTTTTAAATCATTTAACTTTGCTTGTGACTCAATGGCACATAACAACAACAACTTGGAATAAACCCATATGACAACATTATTAATAGCTACTTCTATGAACCTGTTGATCCTATTTTCAAGAAAAGGTGATCCCCAAAACATTGAAATTATTGAATATCAGTAATATTAACAAAATATTGCTGCAGATTATTAAAAAATGGCTAGAACAGTACATTGTTCAGAGAAATGCCAGACGTTCAAGTTGGATTTAGAAGATGCTATGGAACTAGGGATATAGTTGTTGATGTCATATGCATCCTGGCTGACAGCAGAGAAGACCAGGAATACGTATATTTGTATTTTATTGACTATGCAAAGGCATTTGTCTGTGTGGATCATAACAAACAATGGCTAATGTTGAGAATGGGAATCACAGAACACATAATTGTGCTCATATGAAACTTGTACTTCAACTCACAGGCTGCTGTGTGAAAAAAGCAGGGGAACACTTGTAATTGTTAGGTGTCATCTAGTCAGGTACAACTCATAGCGACTTTTTGAATAACAGATCTGAGCCCTGTTCTATCCTGTGCAATCCTCATGCTTCATGACCCGCTGGAGCTTATTGTGGCAGGCACTGTGTCAATCCACTTGGATAAGGGTCTTCCTCTCCTTCACCGACCTTTCTGAGCACCATGTCCCTCTCCTAGCAACATGTCCTAGGTATGTGAGGTGAACCTTTATCATTTTTCCCTCCAAACAGCACCCTCTTCAAGGCATATTTGGGGTTTTTTGGCATTACCTGCGATAGTAAGTGCTCTTTTCCAACACCATAGCTCAAAGCATCAATTCTTCTTTTGTCATTCTTATTCACTCTCCAGCTCTCAGATGCATAGCAAGTGATCTGAAAGACCTTAGTTCTCAAACTGACATCATTAATGACACCATTACTAACATCAATAATTTGGAGAGGTCCCTAACTGTCACTTTTCCCAATACATTACATCTCTTGATTTTGTAATTGTTGGTATCAAGGATGTTTGATTGTGGATCCAATTAAGATTAAGTTACTGACAGTTTCAATCTTTTCTCTATCATGATACTGTCTTTCATTCCAGTGAATTTTTGTTTTCTTCAGTCCAAGAATTTTTGTTTTCTTGATGTTGCAATGCAATTTGTATTGAAGGATGTAGTCTTTGATCTTCTGCAACAAGTGTTTCAAGTCTTCCTCAGTTTCAGCTAGCAAAATTGTGTGCTCTACATAATGCATGCTATTGATGAGTCTTTCTCCAATCTTAATGTCATAGTCCCCTTCATAGACTCCAGCTTCTCAAATAATTTGCTATGCATACAGATTGAATAGGTGTAAAGAGTGAATAGAACCTTGATGCACTCCCTTGTTAATTTTAAGCCATGTAACAAAGGTTTTCACGATTGGGTCAATTGACAACATCATGATAGATGGTGAAGAGATTGAGATTGTTAACAGCTTTAGTTTGCATGATTCCACAATCAACACTCTTGGCACCAGCACCAAGGAAATGAAAAGACAAATTGCATTGTGAAGTCTGCTGTCAGAGACTTCTTCAAAGTACTGAAGAGCAATGATGTCAGTTTGGACACTAAGGTGCACCTGATAGAGCCGATGGTCTTTGCAATCACTTGCTATGCATCAGAAAGCTGGACAATGGCTAGGGATGATAGAAGGAGAATTTGTGCCTTTGAGCCATGGTGTTGGAGAAGAATATCGAATATACCATGGACTGCTAAGAGAAGAAACAGGTTTGTCCTGGAGAGGGTTATACCAGGCTTCTCCTTGGAAGCAAGGATTCTGAGGTATTCATCATCTGACATAATTTGGACATGTTGCAAGGAGGGACCAGTCCTCGGAGAGGGACATCATGCTTGGAAGGGAGGAGGGAAGTAAACACAGGAGAGAAAGACCCTCAATGAGATGGATTAACTTAGTGACTGGGGTGTTGTAGGTAGGTGTGTCATTGATAATGAGATTTGCACAGGATAGAGCAGTGTTTAGGGCTATTGTACATAGGTTTGCTATGAGTCAGAGGTGACTCAACAGCACATAACAACAATAGCAATGTTTCCTTTCTCTGTTTGCACAACAGTTTCTTGGTCCAAATACAGATTTAGCATGAGTACAGTTGAGTGTCTGGGATTCCCATTCTTCTCAATATTAGTGATAGCTTGTTTTGATCCATACAATCAAATGCTTTCACAGAATCAATAAAGCATAAATAGACATTCTTCTGGTATTCTTTACTTTTAGCCAGGATCCATCTGACATCAGCAATGATATCTCTGGTGCCATGGCATCTTCTAAATCATATTTGAACTTCTGGCAGTTACATATTTATGTACTGTTGTTCTAGCTGATTTTGAATGATCATCAGAAATGCTTTGCTTGCATGTGATATTAATGATATCTTTCAATAGTTTTCACATTCTGTTGTATCACATTTCTTGAATACAACAAAATTCAAATTTCAAAAGAACAAATTTGTTCTTGAATGGGAATATGAACCTCTTCTAATCCACTGGCCAGACAGCTGTCCTCCAAATTTCATGGCATAGCCTGGTGAGTACATCTAGAGCCGCATCTGTTAAATGAAATAAGTCCTTTAGTGTAGCTTCAACAACTCCTTTTATTACCATCAGCTCCTACTCATATGGTTCTTCCTGAAATTTTTCATTGTCAATCAGTTCTTTTTGGCACAAAAAGATTCTGTGTATTCTCTCCATCTTCTTTTGATGCTTTCTGGGTAAGTCAATATGATGCCCATGTTATTGTTGTTATGTGCTGTTGAGTGGACTCCCACTCATAGTGACCCTATGTACAACAACTCTGACCCTGACCTATCCTGAGCCAATTTAACTGTTCTTCCTCCATTGTGACTCCCAATACAAAGGCTCCGGCTCCGGTGTCACATCTGTTAGCCTCTATGTGTTCCCTGTTCTACACAGAGCTTTTTAAGGCCTGGTATTTTTGAAGTGGTTGGCCAGTTCTTCAGCTTTAGAACAATATTTGACAGACAAGCATTTTACTCAAAGAGCTGATAAAAGTATACAAAAATATGGTACTCTTCACTAATTCACAGCTTCTTTCAATATTCTGATTTAAGGCTTAAATTTGTTTTTCCATTCTCTCAGCTTGGGAAATACAGAGCAAGTTCTTTACTTTTTATTCTCCAATTCTGCACATACCATGTATTTTGTCTTCTTGAGCTACCCTTCGAAATCTTCTGTTCTGTTCTTTTACTTTGACATGTTTTCCCTTTGTTTTGGCTTCACAATGCTCTGGTACAATTTTCAGAATCTCTTCCAATATCCATTTTTGTGTTTTCTTTCTCCTCTGTCTTTGTAATGATCTTTTGCTATCTTCATTAATTATATCCTTGATACATCCTACAACTCATCTAGTTTTAGAGCCCTGATGTTCAATGCTTCAAATTTATTACGATGATTTTGAAATTCATATGGAATAAATTAATGATTTTTATTTGTTTGTTTCTTGTGGTCTTGTTTTCATTTTCTTCAGTCTCAATTTGAACTTCCACATGAGTGATTGATGGTTTGACCCACAGTCTGCCCCTGGCCTAATTTTGAGCTTCTGCTGATATTGAGCTTTTCCAATGATTCATTCAATAAATATAATCAATCTTAGTCCTATGCAGCCCATCAGGTGAGATCCACAGGTAAAGTCACTATTTGTGGTTTTTTAAAAAAAAACATTTGCATTGAATAAACCATTGAAAATACAAAATTTGATCATTCTATTTCCAGCCTCATTTCTATCACTGGTGAAAGCTATGTCACTAGTGTGTCAAATGTGATAAGAGTTATCCATGGTGTACAGGTTTTAGTAGAGTGTCTAGATTAAGACAGATTAGCAAGCCGAATTGGTCATCCACTTTTTAAATAACAGGGCTTCTTTAAACCCTATGAACAGTAGATGACTGTGGATAGTTATAGTAGTAGAGCCTAGGTTGAAAGTCAGTCAAAAATGAGGAAAAATAATAGCAAATATCCTTTAATAATTGGAATACAGAATGTTTGTAGCTTGAATGTTGGAAAACTAGAAATTGTGAAAAATTAAATGAAGTACATGAACATTGACATTCTAGGCATCAGTGAAATATGATGGATTTGTTTTGGGTCACATTAAATCAGATAATCATATGATATACTATGCTGGGAGTGAAAAACAGAACAAAACTGATGTTGCATTCATAGTAAAAAAGTCAATTTCAGATTCTATCCTGAAATACAATGTTGTGAGTGATATGATATTATCCATACGCATATAAGGAATGCCTGTTAATACAACTATAAATCAAACATGTGCTCCTAAATCTAAGCCAAACAGGGAGAAATTCAAAATTTTTACCAACTCTTTCAGTCTAAAATTGATCAAACATACAATCAAGATATGTTAATAGCTGGCATGTAAAAATTTGAAACAATAAAGAAAGAATAGTAGTCAGAAAATATAGACTTGGTGATAGAAATGATAAGGGAATGCTTGTGGTTGTTGTTGTTCTTGTTAGGTGTCATTGACTTGAGTACAACTCATAGAGACCCTATGAACAAAAGATTTGAACCTAGTCCTGTCCTGCTCTATCCTCACACTTCCTGACACACAACAGCTCATTGTGGCAGTCACTATGTCAATCCACTTGGTTTAGGGTTTTCCTCTTCTTTGCTGACACTCCACCCTTCCCAACATCATGTCCTTTTCCAAGGAAGAGCACCTCCTAGCAACATGTACAAAGTATGTGAAGTGAAGCCTCATCATTCTTGTTCCAAAGAACACTCTGGCTTCACCCTGCTCAAGACATCTATTCATTCTCTTGGCTATCCATGTGATGTTCATTGCTCTTCTCCAACACCACAGCTTAAAGGCATCAATTCTTTTTCTGTGATCCTTATTCATTGTCCAGGTTTCAGATGCACAGCTCGTAATTGGAAAGACTATAGCCTGAATCAGATGCACTTTAATCCTCAAACTGACATCACTACTCAATAATTTGGACAAGTCTCTAACTAAATACTTTCCCAGTGCAATGCATCTCCTTATTTCCTGAATGCTCGTATCAAGGGTGTTAATTGTGGATACAAGCAAGATGACACCATTGACAGTTTCATTCTCCTCCCTATCCATCATGACACTGCGTATTGGTCCAGTGGTAAGAATCTTTGTTTTCTTGATACTGAGACACAGTCCATACTAAAGACTGCATTCCTTCATTTTCTGCAAGTGAAAGGAATACTGCATGGCTTAAAATCAAGAATTGTATGTATCAGGATTGTTTCCTTTCTCCATGCCTATTCAATGTGCATACTGAGCAAATTATTCGAGAAGCTGAACTCTATGAAAAAGAATGTGGCATCAAGATCAGAGGAAAACTCATCAATAACCTACATTATATAGTTGACACAATCTTGCTTGCTGAAAGTGAGGAGGACTTGGAACATTTGCTGCAGAAGATCAAAGACTACAGCCTTCAAAATGGATTACATCCTAACACGAAGAAAACAAAAATTCTTGCCACTGGACTGATCGGCAACATCATACTAGATGGATAAAAGTGTGAAATTAAAATGATTTTATCTTACTAGGATCAATAATACTTTGTACCAGCAGTCAGGAGATCAGGAGACATATTCCACAGGGGAAAACCTGAAGTTGGAGACCTATCCAAATTATTGAGGAGCAATGGAGTCACCTTGAGGACTAAGGTTCATCTGATTTAGGCTAAGGTCTTTCTGATTATTTGTTATGCCCCTGAGAACTGGACAGTGAACAAGGATGACAGAAGAATTGATGTCTTTGAAAGGAGGTGTTGGAGAGAAGCACTAAACATCCCGTGGACTGCCAAAAGAACAAGCAAATATGTCTGGAGCCAAGAATGATGAGGCTTAACCTCACATACTTTGGGCATGTTGCTTGGAGGGGCTAGTCTTTGGAGAAAGACATGATGCTGGGAAGGACAGAAGGTTGGAAAGGGAAAGGAAGACCTTCAACCAGGTGGACTGATGTGGTAACTGCTGCAATGGACTCTACTGTCAGGAAGTGTGAGGATGCCACAGAATAGGACAGGGTTCAGAACCTTTGTTCATATGGTCACTATGATTCATGCTTGAATCAATGGCACCTAATAACATACATCTGAGAGCTGGACAATGACTTACAATGACTAAAGCAAACCAATTTATTTTTTTTAATCTGTGGTGTTAGAGAATCGTACTAAATATCCCATGAACTGTAAAAAAGAACAATCAAATATGTTGGAGAAAGTATAGTCAGAATGCTCCTTGGAAGCGATGATAAAAAAGTTTCCTCTCAAAAAAAAAAAAAAAAGAAAGAAAAAAAAAGTTTCCTCTCACATTCTTTGGGCGTGTTGTCAGACTATTCTTTGGAAATCAAAAGTCATGCTTGATAAGGTAGAGGATTGACAAAAGAGAGAAAGACCCTCAGCGAGATAAATTGGCACAGTGACTGTAGCAATGGAATCAAGTGTATCAGAGATGTTGTTTGTTGTTATGTGCCATCGAGTCATTTGCGACTCATAGCGACCTATGTACAAGAGCTCTAAACACTGTCCTATCCTGTGTCAATCTAGCCATCTCAGACACACTTATTCCCACCGCTCCAGTCACACAATTGATCCATCTCATCTAAGGTCTTCCTCTCCTGCACTGTCCCTCCACTCTGCCAAACATGATGTCCCTCTCCAAGGACCAGTCCCTCCTTGCAACATGCCCAAAATATGTCAGATGAAGCTTCAGAATCCTTGACTCCATGGAACATTCTGGCTTCACCATCTCTAGGACAAACCTGTTTGTTCTCCTAGCAGACCATGGTATATTCAACACTCTTCTCCAGCACCACAACTCAAAGGCATCAATTCTCTTTCTATCAACCCTATTCACTGACCAACTCTCTGATGCATAGCAAGTAATTGCAAAGACTATAGCCTGGATCAGGTGCAACTTAGTCTCCAGCCTGACATCGTTGCTCTTCAGTACTCTTGAGAGGTCCCTCACAGCTGACTTTCCCAATGCAATTCATCTCTTGATTTCCTGGCTGCTGTTTCCAAGAGTGTTGACTGTGGAGCCAAGCAAACTAAAACTGTTAATTATCTCAATCTCTTCACCATCCATACTGATGCTGCCAATTGGCCCAGAGGTGAGAATCTTAATTTTCTTGATGTTGAGCTTCAATCCACATAGGAGGCTGCAGTCCTTGACCTTCTGCAGCAAGTGCTTCAGGTCCTCCTCAGTTTCAGCTAGCAGAGTTGTGTCATATGCATATGCAGGTTGTTTATGACTCTTTCACCAATCTTGATGTCACATTCCTCTTTGTATATTCCAGCATCTCGGATGATCTGTTCGGCATACAGATTGAAAAGGTATGGAGACAGAATACATCCCTGTTGGACCCCCTTCTTGATTTTGAACCGTGTAGTGTCTCTTTGCTCTGTTCTGAAAACTGCCTCTTGGTCCAAGTATAGGTTTCACATTAGCACAATCAAGTGTTCTGGGATTCCCATTCTTCTCAGTGTCAGCCACAGCTTGTTATGATCCACACAGTCAAAAGCCTTTGCATAGTCAATGAAGCACAGATAGACATTCTTCTGGTATTCTTTGCTTTCTGCTAAGATCCATCTGACATTAGCTATAATATCCCTAGTACCACGACCTCTTCTAAATCCAGATTGTACATCTGGCAGTTCTCTGTTGACATATTGTTCCAAACGTTTTTGGATCATTTTCAGCAGAATCTTGCTTGCATGTGATATTAATGATATTGTTGATGGCACAAGAAATGACAGGATTCAGATCTGTTGTTCATAGGTTGCTAAGAATCATATTTGGCTTGATAGCACCTAACAACAATAACAAAAATAACATAGACCTGTGATGGTCACTATTTCTGGATAATCTTTTATACTATCCCAGTGGAGTAGTGATATCATAAGAATAGTTCAAATGAGAATCCAAATAATATACACTAATTTTGAACCATTCTAAAGGGAGCCTTGATGGTCTAGCAGTTGTAAGGAGCTGTGCTGCCAACAAAAAGGCAAGTGGTTTAAATCCACAAACTGCCTTCCCATACGAATCACTGCCTCTGAAAACCTACTAGAGGGTCAGCTATGAGTTGGTTCCAACTTGATTTCACATAACAACATAAATAGATAAGTGAGTAACATCATGGTTTCATATTAATTTAACTATAACTCACTTCTGTAAACAAAGTCAAGGAGTTTACTGAAAAAATAAATATTTTTAATATATTTTATTGGGAAAAACATATTGGGGGTACAAGGAGGTGAGGG
>NW_006400008.1:2365067-2365624 GCF_000299155.1 Elephantulus edwardii
GATTCTGGGGCTTCGCCTGACATACTTTGGACATGTTGTAAGGAAAGACAGGTCTTTGGAGAGGGACATCATGCTGGGCAGAGTGGAGGGACAGCACAGGATGGGAAGACCCTCTATGAGGTGGATTGATTCAGTGACTGGGGTAATCAGGATGGATGTGTCTGAGGCAGTGATATTGGCACGGGATAGAGCAGGGTTTAGGGCTGTTGTACATAGGGTCGCTATGAGTCGCAGGCGCCTCGACGGCACATAACAACAACAACAATGCTGATTATATAGAAACCTCTATGATGTGAAAGGAACAAGATGTGAAACTGAGGTAAAGAAAAAAGGAAATTAACTTTCCTATGATTTCAGATTAAATCTGAAAAAAGACTATCACCATTTTCTTTCTCTCTCCTTACTGTCAGAGGCAGAGAGCAAGATCAGCTGGCCCAGTGGACAGAAGGCGATGCTACCAAGCCAAGGTGGGTGACTTTTAATCCGCGGCCCTCGGGCCAGTCTTTCATTGTTTTTGTTCAGACATTCCTCTAGGTCGTATAGCCCTGGTGTACAAG
>NW_006400008.1:2365724-2372461 GCF_000299155.1 Elephantulus edwardii
CTGCCACTGTTAAGGTCATCAGACTCACAGTGACTTTCAGCAATCCATTGCATAGGTAATCGTCCTCTTTGGTCTGTCCAATGCATAGGTAATTGTCCTCTTTGGCCTTTTCAATGCATAGGTAATCGTCCTCTTTGGCCTTTCCAATGCATAGGTAATCATCTTCTTTGGCCTGTCCAAGGAAACCCAAACCTGCAAATGGCGGGCATGCATCCCATCCCCCACCTCCTACACAGGTGGCCAGCGGGGTGGGCACCCCTCCAGTGAGGGAGGCCTGCAGGAGGCACATGCCACCCCCCCCAGCGTGGGCAGCTGTTGGGGGCGCACCCCCTCACCCCTCCGCACGGGCACTCGGGGGGTGTGCGGCCCCTCTTGTGCGGGAGGCCAGAGGCACCTGTTTCCCCCACAGCCGCCATCCTGGCTCCAAGAATTCTCTCCAGTACAAGACCACCTTGCGGCAGTGTGGTGGCTTCACTGCACCAGTCTTGAGGAGGGCCAGTGGCCAGCATCCATCCTGGGTGAGGGAATCCATTCGTTCAGGCTGTGGAAGCCTCATGGAGCTGCAGCAGCTGTTCGGAGTGGCACAGGCTCTGGGGGAGGGGGGCGAGCCACGAGACTCACCCATTTCTCCTTGGGAATCCTTGAATTCCTGTTGTTGAGCTTCAATCTTCACTGAGGGCCAGTCATCAGCTGTTTAAGTGTTCAATTATCAATAAGCCAAAGTCTGTGGAAGGCCATAATGGCCCTGCTTTAAGTGGTTCGCTACTACCGCAGCTCACCACACTGTCTCTGCCTCTGCCGCCATCTTGGATCTCCCTGAAAAAAGAAATTTTTAAAAAACCATCATAAATAGACTGAGTATATTTCTTTAAAATTTGTAGATTTCTGTCTAAATAGTTTCTTAGGTATTATTTTATGAGATTGACGAGAAATAAGTATGTGATAAAGTTAGGGCTAGGGTATAGGCATTAGGAAGGAGAGTGAAAAGTAATGAAAGTGGATAGAGTTTAGAATAATGTCATCTGTGACTTTTTTTTAGATATATAATAAGGCAAGCTTAATTTCTGGGACATGGGACTAACATAATACTTCATGATAATAATTTTTTATCATTTTCAAGATCCTAAATATTCTACAAATAATTGCACTATACTAAACCTGCTATTGGGATCCCTGGTGGCCCAGGAGGGTACTGGCTGCAATGCTAAAGAAAAGGTTGATGGTTCACATGTGCCAGGAGCTCTGCTGGGAAAAGACAAAGCAAATTACCACCAGTTAAATTTATAACCTTGGACATCAGCTGGACGTCTGCCGGGAGTTAAAATCAACTCCACCACAGTAGATCCTAAGTTTATCTTTCTTAAGTTTGTAAGAGAAATTTTAATTTATTTTTTAAAATGCTCTATGTAAAAAGGTTAAAATGTCCCAAATCTGCTAGATAAAGCAACATTTTAGTCATATTGTAACTTCAGATATCTGATGCCCATTTTCCCTGTCTTTAGAAAAACTAAAATTTAACTTTAGTAGGACCATGAACTCACTCTCTGCTACTGTGCTCTTCAAAAATCTAATGCAATGTGCTCACTGTCTAAGACATAATTTCAGGGATGGTTTGAATAAATGGCGGCTGTCATAATAGCATCCATTTACCTGTTCTTGTATTCTTGTAACAGCAAAATAATTTTCTTTTACACAAGAGTGTACTGAAGAATAATTAGGTAGTGTTTTTAAAAACAATTTGAAATTATAAGATTATTTCAAAATGTTAAGTGTGATTATTATTGTACTGGCCAAGAGACAAGAAGAATAATAAAGCGATCCTAATTGGTGACTTAATAATAGAGAAGATGTCTTTAGCCATCTGTGAAATGGATAAAACAGGGCAGGGGAATCACATCCTCTGGGCCTAACACTAGTAGCAAAGAAGCAAATGCAAAACTGATGAGGGTTAAAGTTTCACGCTGGAGCATCCTAATTGGATTCTCTCACCTTTTACTTGGCAGACCATAATCTTCAAAAACCATTAAGCTCCCTGTCTTCAAATGTGTCCCAGAAAAAGTCTCTCTGTTTAAATGAAATTGAGCTAGGTATTAAAGCCCATTGAAGGATAAAACCTAAAGCTTATGTGACCTGAGGCATCAAAGATGGCAAATATGACTTTATAGTAAAATTTATATTTATTTTTTATCCTATATATTACACACCAGAATAAGTGTAAGGTGTAAAGATAGGAATGTCCTTATAAAAGTCTCATGAGGAATGTGGCATCAGGATTGGAGGAAGACTCACTAACAGCCTATGGTATTCAGATGACATAATCTTGCTTGCTGAAACTGAGGAAGAACCGAACTGCTTGCTACAGAAGGACTGTAGTCTTCAATATGAATTGAAGCTCAAAATAAAAAAAGACAAAGATTCTCACCAACAGACCAATTGAAACACCACGAAAGGTGGAGAAAGATTGAGATTGTTAACTACAGCTGGCTTGGTTTCATAATCAATACTCTTGGAACCAGCAGTCAGGAAATAAAAAAATAAATTGCACTGGAAAAATCTGCTGCCAGTGACCTCTCCATAATACTGAGAAGTAACGATGTCAATCTGGAGACTAAGGTGTGCCTGATTCAGGCCATGGTCTTCACGATTACTTGTTATGCATCAGAAAGCTGGATAATGACTAAGAATGACGAAGAATTGAGTTGTAGTTCTGAAGAGTCTTGAACATATCATGGACTTCCAAGAAAAGAAATAGGTGTGTCTTGGAGAAGGTAAAACCAGATTTCTCCTTGGAGACTAGAATTTTTAAGCTCTGCCTCCCAATCTTTGTGCACATGGCCAGAAGAGACATAATACTCGGTAGGGTTGGAGGGATAGTGCAGGAAAGGAAGACCCCAAATGAGGTGGACTTGGTACAGTAACTGGGGCAATGTAATGGGGGTGCATGTGTCAGAATCAGTGAGACTGGTTCAGGACAGGGAAGGTTTCACAGTTCTTGTACATACAGTCGCTGTGAATCACAGGTGACTCAATGGCACATAACAACAACATAGTTGTTGTGGTTGTTGTTGATTGTCATTGAGTTGAGCAAGACTCACAGCAACCCTATGAACAAAAGACCTGAAGGCTTTCTATAACTATTGTCATTTATCAAAGTTCATAGAGATTCCAGAGGTATGTAGTTTAGGAAGTGAATACTCCTGCTTACAAACCTGTCTTAAACTGGGAGCTCCACAAAACATGGTTCATCATTGGTAACCATATGGCATTTGACACCCCAATGGCACAAGTTTCAGTATCACAACACCCCCAGGTACAGCATATTGGCAAAAGAATGTTGTACCACTTAGAAGAATTTTCTCTAAAATAGAATAACAACAAACTTTTAAATGCAAAGGCCTTCCCCAAGGTTTTGTTGACTCTGAACAAGAGGCTTAAATGAAAAACAACCAATACAGTATAGTTTTATTGCTATCTACTGTTGAGTCGCCTGCGACCCTATGTACAATAGCTCTCAACCCTTCCTTGTCCTGAGCCAGTCTCACTAATTCTAACACACCATTGCTCCAGATACGGTATCAATCTATCCCATCCAGGGTCTTCCTCTCCTGTGTTGTCCCTCCAAGACTCTGGATTCACATATAAGGCAGCTATTTGGCATACCAAATATTGCATGTTTAAGTATCACAAATTTTATAAATTTAAAAAATAATTCATGTAATTATCAATACTCCAACTGTTTCTCTCCTGTATCTTCCATATCTACATAGACAGAACTACCACTCTCAGGTTACTTGAACCTGAGAGCTAGTTTTGCTTCTCCTTTCTTCCTCATGATTCATATATGACGCATCTCAATGTCCTCTCAGTTACACTCCAAATATATCTTGAGTCTATTAATTTATTTTCATGTCAGCTGCCTCTGCTGTAATGACCTCCATCACCTTCTTATGCCTAAATTATTACAGCAGGTGTCCATGCCTACTCTTGCCAAAGCTAGCAAAAAAACCTAATAGCCAAAACTATATTTTGATAATGAAAATCCAATTGTGCCATACCCCTCATTAAAATCTCCAAATGGATTTTCATTTTGCTTAGAACATAGAAATTATTTCTTATGTGGGCCACAAGAATATGCATGATGTGTCCAGTCTTAGCACTTTTGATTCTCATCTGTACGTCTTGTGCCTCGGCAACATTGACCTTGTTTAAGCCTCAAATACTCCAAGCTCTTTTCGTCCTTAAAATCATCAGGCTCTTCCTTCCACTTAGAACACTCTGTTGCTTGACTTCTCTTGTGTATGTCAGTATATCCTGAGAGAAGTTTTCATCATAAGTCACTCTACTAGAGTATCATCATTCTCAGTCTTTATACTTCCAAATATTTCTGACTGCACATTACTATTTCTCCCTCATAACATGCATCACAATGTGTAACATATTATTTACTTATGTTTAATATCCTTTCTCAGGTAAACTAGAAGCTCCACCAGATATGGAACTACTACTGCTTTGCTTATAATTGTAAACATGGTGCCATGTAGAGTTACACATGTTAGAATTCTGATGTCTGTGTAGTTTTGGAAAGTAGACACTCCGGTTAAATGTGCTTTTAATTGCACTTAGTTCAATGTCTTCTCTTAAGTGACTAAATTAACAATAAGAAGTTAGTAAAAGGTTACTGGCATGCTTTCTGTTGGGATGAGTGCTCACCATCTGGCAAATCTCCTCTTTGCTTTCTGTGTTCTATCTTTTCTCACTTAGCCAATTATGCTGCTGCTTCTTTTGCTGCTGAAAAAAAAATTATCTTTCTGCTCAAAGGCTTTCAGTGGTGTTCTGTCCTGCATTGCCAATTAGTCTGGGTGTCCATATCACACTGTCCAATCCGCCTACCTAAATCACCTCCATCATTTCCCCACCTGCTTCCAACACACTAATCAAGAAATACCAATCATCTCTCCTTCTGTCTCTCTCCTTCTATAGATACTTTACAGGACAGTCTATGCTATTTCAAAAAACCTAGAACAAGCTTCCATCTGCCATCTGCTAAACCATTTTTCCTTCATTAAAAATCTTTTTTAAAATTCAAACTCATTGCAGACAAAGTATGAGCTTGGAAAGCCATGAAATTTCTTACAAATAGATTCATGTGTCTCACATTGTTTTCAATGTCAGCCTGTCTTTCCTTAATAAGAAAAAAATTACATATATCCTAAAACAAGAAAGCAAAATTATAACATTTATACATTTTAAATACCTGCACCTATATTTATACAGATGCATATTCTATTTGTGACAGGCTGCAGTGTTAAAGAGTTACAGGATTCAGGAACCATGCTTCTCTTCTATTCACTGGCCAAAAAACTAAGGAATTAGAGGAGAACTGTTAATATAAATATGCTAAAATATAAATTATATGGAAATACAAAAAAATTGAGATTCATTTCAGGCTGGAAATTTTAACAAAAAAACCCCCACTAGATTAGTCCTGCCAAGGAAGATCTCTCTACATTGCAACATCAATTAGGTCAATGACCAGCTCTCTTCTTCCTTGAGTATTTAAGAATTTCATATTTCTAATAAGATTATCTTCACTAAGGTGGAATAGAGAGATTTGACATTGCCTCAATGCAGGTGAAATTCATCACTCATATTATGCCACAAAAAGAAAAGATTTCACCAAACATCTTTCAACCCATTAAATCTTAAATCAAACACAACTCTAATTATGGAAATCGTAAGCTAGACAGCAGGAACACATTTTAAAAAGTAAGATCTGATAACAGATTTAATGAGTCAGCACTGACTTCTTTAAATAGCTCACACTTAGAGAAGTTGAGCCAGATGAGAGTAGGCAATGATTTTCCTATATTTGAATAAGCTCAATTCTGGTCTCCATATTTAACAGCAATTTATAGAATGTTAAGAAGAACTTGGAAAAGCCAGACCAAAATGATGATTTGGTTGATAATAAAGTCTATTAATGTAGAAAAATTTGGAAGTTACTTAATCTACAGAAGTGGAGCTAATGGGATGGTTACTACTGAAATGTGCAAGAGACTTTCATTAAGAAGATACCTGTAGATTTTCCCCACAGCTATGAGAGCTATACAAAGCAAAGGAGCTGTGATTGAAAAGAGATTTACACTAAAGATAAGGGAGTTCTGTGGGGAAAGATTATAAAGGCACAAAAAAAAAAAGAAAAAACAACACCCTTCTACTAAATGAATAAAATCTCCACCTTTGGAGAATTTTAGGAACATTTTCATGGCAATCTATCTAAAGTTGCATTGATATCAGAGAAAATGATCCAAACATTTGATGTAAGGAGTCACCTAACAATTAGGGTCTTTGATACTACTGTTACCATGGAAAACTTTTTATGGTGGAAAATTGTTTTATTCATAATACATTTCTCAAAACAATACCAATTATTTAAAAGCTAATGCTGACAGGATACATCACCTTCCCTTCGGAGACAGTACAAGTAAACACTGGACACAGGAAAAAAAAATCTCTCTGACAAGCTGTCAAGTCATGGGTCGGATAATGGGGCATTAATTCTGAAGGCATTTGGTAGAAGTGAAGTGGTATCCTGCTGGAGGGTGGAGCTGGGAAATAAGTGGGTCAAGGCAGCACTGGGCTAAGGGCAGGGACTACACTGTAACTAATGGTCAACTCCAAAATGAGGGATTTATCTTTCACTACTCCACAAATTGCTGTCTGTCAGATACTCCTCT
>NW_006400008.1:2375716-2380111 GCF_000299155.1 Elephantulus edwardii
CTTGCCTGCGGAAACCCTATGAACTTAGAGAGAGGATGAAAGGCACCCAAGCATCGAGGACTCTCTTTCAAAGGATCGCTATGAGTCACCTGAGACTCGACGGTACTTAACAACAACAACAACTATCAGAGGCATATCTGTAAATAATAGTTCCTATGGCGAGCACTGTAAAGTCACCATTTTTGGTTTTGGTTTTGATGATTTTTTTAAAAAGGTATTTGTAATGAATAAATCTTTGAATATGCAATCTTCAATCATTCTAGTTAGCCTCATTTCTGCCAGCATGCTCATAATTTCCAACTACCCTTCCTTTTTCATTGTTTCTGACTTTTGCATTCCAGCCACCATTTATCATTAACATGTCCTGATCATGTTTGGTCAATTTTGTACTGCAAAATTTGATAAAAATTTTCAATTTCCTCCTTTTAGTCTTTAGCTGTTGGTTCATCTATTTAAATAATAGTCCTATTAATGGGTCTATCTTGTATGCATACAGATAATATTCTATCTTCCTCAATATTGTACTTTGGGATAGAACTTGAAATTGTCTAATTATGAATGCAACATCATTCTTACTGTTTTTCATTCCTCACATACTAAGTCATGTGATTATCTGATTCAAAGCATCCAAAGCCAGTCCATCTCATATCTTTAATGCCTAGAATGTCAAGCTCCATGTGTTTCATTTTATTTTCCACAACTAGTTTTCCAACATTCATACTCCATACACTTCATCTTACAACTTTTAAAGGATGTTTCCAGTTGTTTCTCCTCATTTTGATTGACTGCTGATCAGGCCTCTACCTCTAATATTATATATATATTCCTGTTTCTCTGTTGTTCATGGGGTTTTAAGAGGTCTGTTATTTCAGAGGAAGGCCAATCCTTCTTCCTAGTCTGTTTCATTCTGTATACTGAGTAGATTATTTGAGAAGTTGGACTCTACAAAGAGGAATTGCTATATTATGATTGGTGGAAGATTCATCAATAACATTTGTAATGCAGATGACACAACCTTGCTTGTTGAAAATGAGAAAGACTTGAAGCATTTGCTGCAGAAGATCAATGAGGGCATCCTTCAATATGGACTGTATGTCAACATCCAAGAAAACGAAAGTCCTCACCACTGAAATGATAAGCAGCATCATGATAGATGGAGAAAAGATTGAGACTGTCAATGACTGCAACATACCTGGATCCAAAATCAATACACTTGGTGCTAGCAGCCAGGAGATTAGAAGATGGAATGCGCTGGGAAGTCTGTACTCAGGGACCTCTCTAAATTACTCAGGAGCAAGGATATCAACTTGAGGACTAAGGCATGCCTGATGCAGTCCGTAGTCTTTTCTCATTTGCTAGACATCTGAGAACTAGACAATGACTAAGGATGACAGAAGAAGAGTTGATATCTTTGTATTAAGATGTTGGAAAAGTGTACTGAATATCCCATGAACCACCAAAAGGAAAAAAAAGATATGTCTTGGAAAAGGTGAAGCCAGAATAATCCTTAGAGACAACGATGATAAAGTTTCATCTCACATAGTTTGGACATGTCGCTAAGTGAGGTTATTAATTGGAGAAGGATATCATGCTTGAGAAGGTGGGAGGACTGTGAAGGAGAGGAATACATGCAACCAGATGAGTTGACACAGTGGCTGTAACATGGGATTGAGTACGTCAGAGTTTATGAGGAGTGCACAGGATTAGACAGGGTTCCTATGATGCCACCTAAACAACAGCAATGCCAAGCAAGCACTAAAATTACATCCTTGTCCAAATATCTTTTATACAAATTTACCAGAGTATCAAAAACATCAAAAGAAGATGGAAGGAATACACAGAATCACTATAACAAAAAGAACTGATTGACACTGAAAAATTTCAGGAAATGCCATATGAGCAGGAACCAATGGTAACGAAGGAAGCTGCATTGAAAGCACTGGCAAAAAAAATAAGGCCTAGGAGTAGATGGAATACCAACTGTCAGTTTCAATCAACAGAAGAAGCCTTGGATGTGCTCACCAGCCGATGCCAGGAAATTTGGAGGACAGCTATCTGGCAATGGATTGGAAGAGGTCCATATTTGTTCCCATTCTAAAATAAATGATGCAGCTTAATGTGGAAACTAACAAAAAGTATCATGAATAGCACATGCAAGCAAAATATTGCTGAAGCTCATTCAAAAATGGTTAGAACATTAGATAGATAGGAAACTGCAGGAAATTCAAGCAGGATTTAGAAGAGGCCGTGGGACTAGGGACATCATTGCTGATGTAAGATGGCTCCTGGATGAAAGCAAACAATATCAAGAAAATGTCTATTTGTGCTTTAATGACTATGAAAAGGCATTTGACTGTGTGGTTCATAAAAAACTTGGGTTGATTTTGAGAAGAATGGGAGTCCTAGAGCACTTAATTGTGCTCATGTAAAACCTAAACCTAGACCAGAAGGCTGTTGTTTGAACAGAGAAACTTTGCATAGTTCAAAATTAAGAACAGAGTGTGCTAGAATTCTATTCTCTCTCCATACCTATTCAATATATATTCTCAGCAAATTATTTGAGAAAATGGAGTCTATTAACAGGAATGTGGTGCCAGGATCAGGAGACTCATCAATAACCTATGTTATGCAGATGACACAACCTTGTTAGCTGAAACTGAGAATGGAATGACTTTTTGTAGAAGATCAAAGACTGCATCATTCAATATGGATTTCATCTCAATGTCAAGAAAACAAAGACGCTTACCGCTGGACTGATAGGGAACATCATGATGAATGGAGAAGTTATTGAACCTGTCATAAGCTTCATCTTTCTTGGATCAACAATTAACACCCTTGTTACTAGAAATCAGAAAATAACAAGACACATTGCATTGAGAAAGTCTGCAGTTATGGATCTCTCTAAACTATCGAAGAGTAATGATGTCACTTTGAGGACTAAGGTATATCTGATTTAGGCCATAGTCTTTCCAATAACTTGTTATGCATATGAGAGCTGGACAATCAATAGAGATGATAGAAGAATTTATGCCTTTGAGGTGTGGTACTGGAGAAAAGCACTGAACATTTCATGGATTGCCAAAAGAACAAACGAATGTCTTGGAGAGGGTGCAGCCTGAAGTGCTCTTTGTAGGCAAGAACGATGAGGCTTTGCCTCACATACTTCAGCCATGTTGCTGGGGGAAGGGGCTATTACTTGGACAGGAACATGATTCTTGGAATGGTGGAAGGTTGGCAAAGGAGATGAAGACCTTTGACCATATGGATTGACATGATTACTGCTTCAATGGACTCTAGTGTGTCAGGAAGTGTGAAGATGGTACGGAATAGGAGCTGTTGTTCATAGGGTTGCTATGAGTTATGCTCAACTCAACATCACCTAACAACAACAACAATCAGATAAAATAGACGTCATTAATCTTTCATTTGATACATTGTGGCTCTATGTGAAAAATACAACTGCACTTGCCCTGCGTTGACTGATAAAAATTGGTTTATGATATGCTCAAAGTAATTTTTTTAACTTTCTCTTTCTACACTCAGCTATCCCAGATCACACAGTTACCTAGACCTATGGATGCTCTCATATATAAAAGTATAAGTTTTCTGTAGCATTGACTGTTCTAGGTACACCCTAGTTATTCCTGTAGAAGTGGTGCTTCTATTATTTGAGAGAAATTACCACTCTATGTTGCCTTTGTTGTTGTTTGTTGTTATGTGCCGTCGAGTCATTTGTGACTCATAGCGACCCTATGTACAACAGCCCTAAACCCTGCTCTATCCTGTGCCAATCTCACCGCCTCTGACACACCCATCCCGATTACCCCAGTCACTGAATCAATCCATCTCAAAGAGGGTCTTCCCCTCTTGCGCCATCCCTCCACCCTCTCAAGCATGATGTCCCTCTCCAAGGACCTGTCCCTCGTTGCAACACGCCCAACGTATGTCAGACGAAGCCCCAGAATCCTTGCCTCCAAGGAGTTGCTTGGTTTAACCCTCTCCAGGATGAATCTGTTTGTTTTCTTGGCAGTCCGTGGAACATTCAATATTCTTCTCCAGCACCACAGCTCTAAGGCATCAATTCTCCTTCTATCCTCCTTAGTCATTGTCCAACTCTCTGATGCATAACAAGTGAAAACTGTTTAAAAGAGATATGTGATTAGGTATTTCTGTCATGACAGGAGTCTCAAGCGATGGCTACATGGTGGAGTGGACCTGGAGGAGGGTTTGTAAAATAATGAAAGAATCTTTTCTTGTACTTTTCCAAGAGGGTAATCTGGGGGGGGGAGCCTTGGGAGGAGACAAATCTACAACAATGAATGAATGGAAATCCAAAGCCTCTGTAAATTTTCACTGAAATTAATAACAAATTTAAATTAAAAAAAAAGAATTAAG
>NW_006400008.1:2381251-2387888 GCF_000299155.1 Elephantulus edwardii
TCTGACTGGTACAGGAGGAGATTGCCCCTCCTTCTCCAGCAGAACACCTGGTGGATTTGAACCATGTACCTCTGGAATTGCAGTGCAGCTTTTTGCCACTAGGCCACAAGAACTCCCTTTGAAGGTCAATTCTGACACAAGACTATATCTTGAGAATGAGGAGGTAAAGGTATAATTAAATTAAAACTCAGGGAAAATTTAAAGATGGAAAACTTAATAAATTGAGTATGTCACAAATATTGTATGCTGAAGAATTGGCATTCATTAGACACAGAGGTGTTCTCATTACCAATTTGTAGTACTGTTCATGAGTGATGGGATCACCTGTATATCATAGATATAAATTCCACTGTCCTCTGTCTGCTCTGACATTTTCTCTGTGCATGAAGTACAGCGTGGCCTACTTCTACACTAACCTTTATCATTCCCTGTAAGGGCACACCTTTGTTGCAATAGCAACAGGAAGTGACTGAAGTTGATCTTCACCTATCACAGGAACCAGATAGCATTTTTTACAAAAATATGTTACAGTTAGGAATTGATAAGACTTCACTCAACAAAAAGGAAAAAAAGAAAAATTGAGAATTATAAGGATTATGCCAAATTTTTGACATACGAATAAATACAGTCAATAATAAGCATATACAGTTACGTCAAATTACCCCAAATAGTATTATTTGTGGCAGATATAACTTAACAACTGTAATCAGTAACCATAAAATAAACATATATATCTAGTTAACTTTTTTCGCATTTCTGATATTCTATTTTCTCATGTGAGAATTATCCTAAAACCAATTAAACAAACTCAGTTCAATGACTTGTTGTTTAATACAAAGAAATTTAAAACCTCAGAATTCCTTCTGCTCATATTCTTACAAGTTTTCTTTCCTCTAATGTATAACCAGAAAAATTCATTCAGAAAACTGACTTATTCAACAAACATTCTAAAAGTCCAAAAAGCACCTTCCACATTAATTTCTTCTCATCATCTCTCAACATCTTGGAGCAAGATGAGGAGAGAAAAATAATAGGAAGCTACAAAAGAATTAGTTCTACTTTGCCTAAAGTTGCTCAAAATGTAAGAAGGGATTAAAGAATGTCTGATAAAGGCAATACCTGGCAAAGAAATGCATATATATATATCACTGGTGATGCACATGGTAGGCATTTGCACGGGCTTAAAATCACAAGTGGCTCCATAGTAGGGAGTTCTGGTGGCCCAGAGGCAAGAAGCTGTGCTGCAATACAAAGCCACATGGTTCAAGGCCACCGGCTGCTCTGCAGAGAACAATGGGCAATCTTCTCCTGTACAATTTACTACCTCTGAAAACCCACTGCAAGGTCAACTGTGGGTCGGTTCCAACTTCATCGCACACACACACAAGAGGTAACTCCATGGAATAAAATGTAAGTAATCTCCTCTTGTGTGATTTACAACTTTCAAAAACTCTCTGAAGAGTCAGCTATGAGTCAGTTCTGATTACAGGAATGAGTTGAATTGAGTTAGAGTGATATACATTTTGAAATATATATATATATGTAATTTTAAAATCAGTAATTTGACTATACATATTTAATGGCCAGATTTTTATCCTAGAAAAACCATAAATCATTGACTGATTTAAGTTTAAAAAACCCCAATTGCTTAAAGTTGGACTGTAGCTCTTGCTAAAATTTTACAAACAATTCCAAAATATTGTAAGATTAAATTTGAGTAATGAATACTTGGGTTGCTAGGTGTGTGGTTGTTGTTATGTGCCATCGAGTCATTTGCGACTCATAGCGATCCCATGTACAACAGCCCTAAACCCTGCTCTATGCTGTGTCAATCACACTGCCTCTGACTCACCCATCCTGATGACCCCAGTCACTGAATCAATCCACCTCATAGAGGGTCTTCCCCTCCTGCACTGTCCCTCCACCCTCCTAAGCATGATGTCCCTCTCCAAGGACCGGTCCCTCCTTACAACATGTCCAAAGTATGTCAGACGAAGCCCCAGAATCCTTGCCTCCAAGGAGTAGCCCGGTTTAACCCTCTCCAGGATGAATCTGTTTGTTTTCTTGGCAGTCCATGGTACATTCAATACTCTTCTCCAGCACCACAGCTCAAAGGCATCAATTCTCCTTCTGTCCTCCCTAGTCATTGTCCAACTCTCTGATGCACAACAAGTGATTGCAAAGACCATGGCCTGTATGAGACTCACCTTAGTCTCCAGAGAGACACCGTTGCTCTTGAGTACTTTAGAGGGGTCCCTAACAGCAGACTTTCCCACCGCAATACATTTTTTTTTTATTTCCTGGCTTCTGGTGACAAGAGTGTTGACCGTGGAGCCGAGCAAACTGAAGCTGTGAACAATATCAATCTCTTTGCCATCCATCCTGATGCTGCCAATTGGTCTAGTGGTAAGAATCTTTGTCTTCTTGGCATTGAGACTCAGTCCATACTGAAGGCTGCAGTCCTTGACCCTCTGCAGCAAGTGCATGAGGTCCTCCTCAGTCTCAGCAAGCAGAGTTGTGTCATCCGCAGATGTTTTAAAAATGTCAATCCATACTAATGTTGTGTTCATAGCTGAACCAATATGGCATCCTAAGATGTACTGTTTAGACTGGGACCTTCTTGCATTCTCTATTGGGTTGTTGGTGTTTTTAAATACAAACTTTTTTACTTTATACTAGTTTACTTACAAAGTTCACATACATTGTTTTTCACACTGGATCTTTCATTTCCTTAATCCCTTCCCTCCCTCTACCCATCATATTGTGTGACCCTATGATTAATCACCCCTGCCTCCACCCACCTCACCCCTCTGCTACCCCCCTTAGATCCTTACACATGATTTTCTTTACTAGTTAATCTATTTCTACAATAATGGTCTTATACAATTTTTGTCCTTATGGAACTGAGTTAGTTCACCTAGCATAGTACTCTCTAGTCCCTCCTAAGTTAGGTAGTTATTACAAAATCATTGCTCCTACATGCTGCGCAGTATTCCATTGTGTGAATGTACCATAATTTCTCACTAATTTGATTGTGGTTGGACATATGGACTGTTTCCATGTTCTTGCTATGGTGAATAATGCTGCTATGAACATTGGTGTACAAGTCTCTATTTGTACCTCAGTTCTTATTTCCTTGGGGTATATTCCAAGCAGTGGAATAACTGGGTCATATGGAATTTCTATGTTCAGCATGTTCAGCTTTCTAAGGAAATGCCAAACTGCCTTCCAGAGTGAATTTTACAATCTCACCAACAGTGTATAGGGTTCCTATCTCTCCACAACTTCTCCAATATTTATTACTTGCTATCCTGTTAAACTTTACCACTGCTACTGGAGAGAGATGAAATCTTACTGTGGGTTTGATTTGCAACTCTCTTATTGCCAGTGATTTTGATAATTTCTTCATGTGTCTGTTGGGCATCCAATTATCTTCCCCTGTGAAAAGTCTTTCCATGTCCTTTTCTCTTTGTAATTGTGTTATCAGTCTTCTTCTTGTGGAGGCCCTGTAGTATGGGAAGACAGTACTAAATATTTGTAATAAACTGAATGCTATTTCAGGATGTGGGGGAGGCATGGTTCAAGCTAGAGTTCACCCTAAGACACTAAGACAATCCTTAAGGGTTTACCAGATTCTTACATTTACTAACCCCTCCCTCCTGAGTCAAGCAGAAGGTTTTCAAGACAAAGAGCTTGGCTTCATTTGCATTGAATGATCTTTGTGATTTTCTTCCTGATAATTTTCAATAAAGATACAGGGAAGCTGAATGGGGGTCTTCAATCGAGAACTGCTGGCTCCCTGTTTTTCATGCTCTCTGCTCTATCTCATTCTCCGTTGTCTGTCTCATTGTTAATAATTATAAAAATAAGTTTACCCTCCTCAGTCTGCAACACTGTAGCATTCTGTAAACTTCTGATATGAAAGTCTTGTCTGAAATGGTATTGCCAATTTTATTTTCCCTCGTCAGTAGGTTTTTCTTTTCACTCTGTTGGAAAATGTTTTTGACGGGCGGGGGAATTTAATTTTTAGAAGGTTCCATTCATCAATTTTATCCTCTCCTGATTGTGTATTTCTGGCTCTATTTTGACAGTCTCTTTATAGACTTTCTAAACTTGAGTCCATTTTGTCTTTTGTGAACTTTGTAGTTTGGGACTTTGCATTCTCTGTTTTAAGGAAGGTGTGACTGGGTGATAAACTTTCTCTTACCACCAATAATCAAATTGGTTTGCAAAAGAGAGGAAGACAAGATAAATTGACACTGACTGCAACATAGGGCTTAAACACAGGGGAGATTGTCAGGATGGATCAGGATCGGAAAGGTTTCAGTATGTTGTACATAAGGTGACTATGAGTTGGAAATGACCTAACAACAACTGCTGAAAAGGCAAGATGTAACACAGGCTATATCTTCTTCATTAACCTGCTATCTGTAATGCATAAATACCTAGCACATCCTGTTGTTGTTGTTGTGTACCGTTGAGTCGGAACCAATCCAGAATTGATCCTCTAGTGGGTTTTCAGAGGCAGTTAATAACACAGGAGGAGATTTCCCATCCTTCTACAGAGCAGCTGGTGGGTTCGAACCACATGTCTTTGGGATTGTAGCGCAGCTTCTTGCCACTAAGCCACCAGTACCCCCATTAATATACAGTCTCAATACACATCACATTATTGTTAGTGTCATGAGTTCTTCCCTCTTTCATTCTACTTACCTACATTTTCTTTTTCTTTTCTCCCTCATCTTATACCTTCCGTCTTTCGTTAAAACTGTATATACTTTCTTAGAGTTAAGAAGTATTATAAGATTTACAACTAAAATCACTATGCTTCTCTACTCTTCCTCATCACATAATCCTACAGTCAAAAGTTAATAATCTTAAACCATTCATTTTGGATTAAATTTTCAATCTCTAAATAGCAAATTTATTGTATATATATTTGTGGTTATTGTTATGTACCATCCAGTTTGAACTGACTCATAGCTGACGCGCCAGTGGATTTTCAGGAGCAGGGATTGCATGGAGAAGATTGCTCATGTTTCTCCTGCAGAGAAGTTGGTAGATTTTAACTATATGCCTTTGGTTTAGTTAGGGTTACAGTTCCTTACCACTAAGGCACCAGAGCTCCATATGTGTGTGTGAAAACACATTTATTCTATGGGGTTTTCTCTGTAGGTACACACACACACACACACACACACACATTTCCAAATCTTTCCTAGATCAATTGTTTAGCTAATATGCCTTATTTCTTTAGTTTATAAATAGGCAAATATCTCTGTAATGTGAAAAAAAGTTACCTGGAAGAGTCTAAAGACTTTTTTTTTCTTTTTCATTTTATATTGGTTTATAGACAAAGTTCATAAAGTTCCTATATGTTGTTTTTCACGCTGGATTTTTTATCCAGATTTTCAGCCATATCTCTTGTCTCTGAATCTGTTTTCTACCCCATGTTTATATGTATATAGTGACTCCATTTTAATAAAAAAATTAAAAATTGTTAAAAGTCTGAGACAAAATTTAGTAATTATTATTCGTTGTTATTGACGCAAGTACAACCCATAGTGACCTTATAAACAACATATCTGAACCCTGTCCTATCCTGTGCCATCCTTATCACCTCTCACGATGGGCTTGAATCCATTGCTACAGTCACGGTTTCAATCCAGCTCTTCGAGGGTCTTTCTATCTTTCACTGACTCTCCACCTTTTCAAGCATGATGTCCCTTTTCAAGGAATAGCCTCTCCTAGCAACATGCCCATATTATATGAAATGAAGTTTCGACAACTTTGCCTCCTAGGAACACTGTGGCTGCGTTTTCTCTAAGACGTATCTGTTTGTCCCTTTGTCAGTCAATGAGATATTCAGTATTCTCCAATAGCACAGTTCAAAGGCATCAATTCTTCTTCTATAATCCGTATTTATTGTCCAGCTCTCAGACGCATAGCAAGTGATGGAAAATACCATGGACTGAATGAGGCATAGCTTAGTCTTTAAATTGAGATCATTGCTCCTCAGTAACTTGGAGTGGTCTCTGACAGCAGACTTGCCCAATGCAACACGTCTTCTGATCTTCTGGCAGACAGTGAGTACTGATTGCTGATCCAAGTAAGATTAAGTCATCGGCAACTTCAATCTTTTATCCATCTATCATGATCTTTCTTATTGGTCCATTGGTGAGGATCTTTTCCTTCTTGATGTTGAAATGCACTTCATATTCAAGGTTGTCATCTTTGATCATCTTCAGCAAACTTTTCAAGTTGTCTTTCAACAATGGGACTAAGTTAAAAAATTTCCTGGGAAAATCAGTTCTAAATGTAAAATAATCCTGTGAGTTATTCTAGCATCTTAGGATACAGTAGGCGGAAGCTTCTTCACTAAGAAGTAGCCAAATAACCAATGATGAAAGGCTGAAATCTATTACATGGTGGGATTATGCATGGAATCAACCTAATTTTGACTTGTTGTTGCAACCAACTCATTCCTGGCCCTCCAGTGGGTTTTCAGAGACAGTTAATCACATGGGAGGATATTGCTAATTCTTCTACCACAGAGCAGCTAGTGGCCTTGAACTGTGTGCCTTCAAGATTGCAGTGAAACTTCTTGCCACTAGGCCACCAGAGGCTGTGTGTGTGT
>NW_006400008.1:2389468-2395859 GCF_000299155.1 Elephantulus edwardii
CATTGAAAAACAAGGAACTCATGCAATATTATTCAAAATGGGTGAACCTGGAGGACATTATGCTGAGTGAGGTATCTCAGTCACAAAGGGACAAATGCTATATGGTGCCACTGTTGTAGCAAACTATTTAAAAAAAATGAAATTTCATTACCCATATATTAGAAATTTTCTTTTATTAGAGTACTCATATTTACTTCTAGGAGTGTTGTGGATTAGTAGTAAATATGATTGGAACATGAAATGTGAGAAGCATGAATGTAGGAAACCTGAACATCGTTAAGAAATGAAATGAAATGCATAAATATTGACATATTAGTTACTGGTGAAATGATATGGATTGGCATGGGTCATTTTAAATCAGATGATTATATGATCTACTATACAGGAGATGAAAGGGTGAGGAAAAAAATGGAGTTTCTTTCGTAGTTTAAAAGGCCATTTCAAGATTAATCTTGAAATACAATGTTGTAAGTGACAAAACAATATCCATATACATACAAGGAAGACCTATTAATACCACTATCATTCAGCAACTAGAGGCAAAAAGGAAATAGATGATATCTACCAACTTTTGCAGTTAGAAATCAATTGAACATGCAACCAGGATGCATTAATAATAATGAGTGACTGGAATGTAAAAGTTGGGAACCAGGAAGAAGGATCAGTAGTCAAAAAACATGGACTTGGTGACACAAATGAGACTGGGGATGGAATGATAGAATTCTGCACAATCAATTATTTATTCATTACAAATACTTTTTATAAGAAACATAAATGCTAACATGAGTTTTACCTCAAAGTATGCACAGGAATCAGACTTATTACATTTACAGAAGAAACCACTAGAGAAGTTCAATATCAGCAATGAAAACTACACCAGGTGCTGATTGCGGCACAGACCATCAACTACTCATATGCAAATTCACATTAAAGCTAAAGAAGGTCAAATCAAATCCACAGGAATCAAAATTTTACCTTGAATCTGCCCCCTCCCCCCCGAATTTAAAAACCAATTCAGGAACAGATTTAAGGAACAAAGACCAGGAGAGCTGTGGGAGGATATGAAGAGTATCATCCATGAAGAGTGCAAAAGGTCAATACAAAGACAGCAAGATAAAAAAAACAAAACGGATGTCAGAAGAGACTCTGAATATTGCACTAGAGTACCAAAATGCCAACGCAAAGTGAAGAAATCAAGGAGTTAAGGAGCTGAATAGAAGATTTCAAAGGGCTGCACTGGAAGACAAAGCAAAGTATTATAATGAAATGTACAAGGAGCCAGAATAGAAAAATCAAAAGGCTGAATTTGCTCGGCATTTCTTAAGCTGAAGGAACTAAAGAACAAATTCAAGCCTCAAATTGCAATGCTTAAGGATGCTATGGACAAAATATTGAATGATCGAGGGAGTATTAAAAAAAGATGGAGTATACAAAGTCACTGTACCAAAAAGAATTGGTGACACAGAAGAATTTCAAGAAACAGCGTGTGATCAAGAGGTAATGGTGATGAAGGAGGAAGTCCAGGCTGCTCTGGAGGGAGGACTTGGAAAAAAAATAAAGCCCCAGGAATTGATGGAATACTAATTGACATGTTTCATATACAGATGCTGTCCTGGACATCCTCACCAAGCTGTACCAAAAAATCCAGAGGACAACTACCTGACCAACTGACAGGAAGAGATTTTTATTTATTTATTCCCATTAAAAAAAAAGGTGACCTGACAGAGTATGGATTATTGTATAATAGCATTCATATCACATGCAAGCAAAAGCCTGCTGTAGATTGTTCAGAAATGACTGGAACAGTAGATTGACAGAGAACTACCAGAAATACAAGCTGAGATTAGAAGAGGCAGAGGCACTAGAGACATTATCGCCAAAGTCAGATGGATCTTGGCAGAAAGCAAAGAGTACCAGAGGAATATCTATCTGTGTTTCATTGACTATGCAAAGGCATTTGCCTGTGTGGATCATAACAAATTGTGGTTAACTTTGAGTAGAATGGGATTCTCAAAATACTTGACTGTGCTTATGTGAGACTTATACTTGGCTCACAAAGCATTTCTCAGAAAAGAGCAGGGAAACACTGCATGATTCAAAATCAGGAAGGGAATATGTCAGGGATGTTTCTTGTCTCCATACCTTTTCAATCTATATGCAGAACAGATCATTCGGGAGGCTGAGCTTTATGAAGAAGAATGTGGCATCAGGATTGGAGGAAGACTCATCAACAACCTACATTATGCATATGACACAACGTTGCTTGAAAAGGAGAACTTGAAGTGTTTGCTGCAAAAGGCCAAGGACTGAGTATTCAACATATATTGAAGCTCAACATCAAGAAGACAAAGATTCTCACCACTGGGCCAATTAGCAACACCATGAAGGATACAGAAGAAATTGAAGTTGTTAACAGTTACAACTTGCTCAGCTCCACAATCAACACTCTTTGTCTTCAGCACTCAGGAAATCAAAAGACTAATTGCATTAGATAAATCTGCTGTCAGGAATCTTAGGGACTATGATGAGCCTGATCTAGGGAATGGTCTTCACAGTTACTTGCTATGCATTAGAGCTGGATGATGACTAAAGATGACAGAAGAATTTATACCTTTGTGTTGTGGTGCTGGAAAGATTCTTGAACATACTATGGACCACCAAGAAAATAAATAGGTCTGCCTTAGAAAGGATGAAACCAAATTACTCCTTGGAGGCTAAGATTTTGAAGTTCCATCTCACATATCTTGGGCATGTGGCCAGAAGGGACCAGTCCTTGGGGAAAGACATTATGCTTGAAAGAGGGGAGGGACAGCACAGAAGAGGAAGACCCCTGATAAAATAGATTGACACAGTAACTAGGACAATGGAAATAAGTTTAAACTGAGTTTAGACTGGCTTAGTTTAAGGCAGGCTTTGGAGCCATTGTACACAGCATTGCTATGAGTTGCAGGCAACTCGACAGCATACAACATCAACGTCATCACATATCATCATCATCATTGTGAAAAGATATTTTCTTTGCTAGAAATTATGTTTAAGAAACCCATACTAAGGAGCTCTAATAGCATAGTTCATAATGTATTGCACTGCTAACCAAGACACTTGTACCGTAGGAATCTATTCCACCTTTCATATTTAGCTCTCATTCATTTCTCTTGAGTCATAATTAACTCATAGCTGACTCTCCAGAGGATTTTCAGAGGCTGTAAATCACACAAGAACAGCCTGCCCATCTTTCTTTTAGAGTGCTGATGATGAATTGGAACCATCATAGAGGTGTCATACTAGAGTTATTAGCTCAACTTCCACTGGACTAAGTCACCACCAAAGCTCCCGTTATTTAACAAACTTTCCTACTTAGGCACTATCCTTTCTCTTCCCCTTAACAAATGATATACAGACATTACAGATCACTTTTTGCTGTTACTACTATTGCTTTTTATTCCTCCTTTCCCCTTCTTTTTTCTCTCACCCTTCTCCTTCTTTCCTCCATTCACTTTGTTTTTTCTTCTTCCATTTCTTTTTTTCCATTTCTACAGCGCCATGCTGAAGAGCAATCATATCTTTAAAAACTAAGGCAAGCCTAATTCAAACCACGACCTTCTCAATCACCTACTACGCATCACAGTGCTGGATAATGAATAAAGGTGACAAATGAAGAAATGCAATCTTTGAGTTGTGTTGCTGGAGAAGAGTGCTGAATATCCCATGCACTGCAAGAACAAATAGATAAGTTTTGGAAAAAGTACAGCCAGAATGCTCCTTAGTAGCAAAGACGGTGATGGAAGATCAGAGAAGGAGAAGAAGACTGCCAATGATATGGATTGACACGATGACTTCAGCAATGGACTCTAGTGTGCTAGAGATGATAAGGATGGTTCAGGATAGGGCAGGGTTCAGGTTGGCTGTTCATAGGATTGCCATGAGACATATTCATGTCAACAGTACATTAAAACAACGACATGAAGACATGGATTTTGCTCATTGTATATCACCTAATACATAGAACAATAACTAGCACAAAACCAATAGAAACTTAACTAAAAAGATCTTTTAAAAGTAAGTAGAAACCATAGATGAATGGAAAAATAATTTATTTTAAATGATCACAAGCAATTTGAATATCCAAAGCTAATTATGCTTAGCATTTTAGTGGGACTCTTTTCTATGCAAATATATTCCAGACATTCTTCAAGTAGATTGCAGTCAATTTGAGGAGATAGAAATATAAATTGGATTACAACACACTAAGTATTATAATCAAATAAATTGCTACAGAGCAGAAAAGACTGAGTAATTAATTTTTCTTGGCAGAGCTAGGGGGTATACTAAAAGCTGAACATAGGCATTGATAGATTTGCTAAATTATTACAGAAAATTTTAAAGAAAATTCCAAACATTCTATGCTTTTGCTATAAAAGAATTCTATTACTATAATAAACAATACTAACAAATACATAGCCATTATTCCAAAGTAAGGCAAGTCAGAGAATATGTTGAAATGTTAGTGTGGTTTTTTCTAATGAAAGGAGAATAATGCATGCAAATTCCTTTACCTGAGACACATTTCTCAGGTTCTTGGTAAACAATTAATAATTTTATTAAAGAATACACTTAAGATTATGTCTATTACAAAGAACAAGTGGTACTAACTTTCAATATGGAACCTCTGGCCTGTTATCCCCTAAAAAATGCTAGAAATTTACAGCTGGAAACTGAGTTGGAACTGCCTTGAAGGCAGTATGTGTGGATATAAAAATATGCAAGAGAGAGAGAGAGAGAAGGGTTCTTTGTTGCTTGAAACTCCTGTCAGCAAATCCTGGTTGAATTTTGAGGGAACAGGAATTTACCCCACATGAGATCACAGAAGTGATTGTGAAAAATCTCCAGTTTCCAAAACCCAGATCCTTTCTCAAATGAATTTGGGTCAAGGGCTTTTGTAATCTCCTGTCTGTCAGCAAACCCCAGTGAAATTCTGGTTATCACATGAAAGCAAAATGCTGTTGAAGACTATTTTAAAAATTACTGGAACAGTACATTGACAGAGAACTACCAGAATTATAAGCCTGGTTTAGAAGAGCCGGTGGCACCAGAGACATCATCGCCAATGTCAGATGGATCTTGGCTTAAAGCAAAGAGTACCAAAGGAAGGTCTATTTGTGTCTCATTGACTATGCAAATGCATTTGACTGCATGGATCACAACACATTGTGGTTAACCTTGAGAAGAATGGGATACCCAGAATACTTGACTGTGCTCATGTGAAACCTATACTCGGACCTGGAGGCAGTGGTCAAAACAGACCAAGGAAACATTGTATGTTTCAAAATAAGAAAAGAAGTGTGTCAGGGATGCATCCTGTCTCCATTCCTTTTCAATCTGTATGTGAAACAGATCATTTGGGAAGCTGGACTTTATGAGGAGGAATGCGGCATCAGGATTGGACAAAGACTCATCAACAACCTACGTTATGTAGATGACACAATCTTGCTCACAGAAACTGAGGAGGACCTGAAATATTTGTTGCAGACAGTCAAGGACTGCACTCTTCATTATATATTGAAGTTCAATATAAGAAAGACCAAGATTCTCACCATTGGGGCAATTGGTAGCACCATGATAAATGGAGAAAAGATTGAGATTGTTGACAAATTCAGCTTGCTTGGATTTACAATCAATATTCTTGGCACCAGCAGTTAAGTGATCAAAAGACTCATTGCTCTGGTGAAAGTTACTGTTAGGGACCTCTAAAATGTGCTAAAGAAAAAACATGTCAGTCTGGAGCCTAAGGTACACCTGATTCAGGCCATGGTCTTCTCAATTACTTGTTATGCACTGGAAGGATGGACAATGACCAAAGATGACAGAAGAAGAATTGAAGCCTTTGAGTTGTAGTACTGAATATTTAATATTTCACACACCACCAAGAGAACAAACAAGTTTATCCTGGAGAGGATGAAATCAGGCTACTCTTTGGAGATAAGGATTTTAAAGCTCCATTTTGCATACTGTGGGCATAATTCCAGGATTAGATATACTTGGAAGGGTAGAGGAACAGTGCAAGAAAGGAAGACACCACACGAGATGGATTGACACTGTAAGTGGAGTAAAGAGGGTAGGTGTGTCAGAGACAGTGAAACTGGCTCATGATAGAGCTGAGTTCAGAGCTTTTGTATGCAGGGTTGTTGGGAGTTGCACATGATTCAATGATTCAATGGCACATATTGACAACAATAAGTATATATATCCCAGGAACAGGTTTGAGGCCTTGAACACTAATGAGCGAAGACCAGATGAGTTATGGGAGGATGTCAAAGGTATCATCCAGGAAGAATGTAAACGGTCATTACAAAGACAGAAGAGGAAGAAAAGACCAAAATGGAGGTCAGAA
>NW_006400008.1:2397794-2398963 GCF_000299155.1 Elephantulus edwardii
GACTCTCACACAACAACATGGGGTGTGGCTTAGTGATAAGGAATGGCATTCCCAGATCAAAGGTTTGCAACAGGAATCCACCAGCTGCTATGCTGGAGAAAGATAGGCAACTTCTCCTATGCAATTTACTGCCTCTGAAAACCCACTGGAGGATCAGCGTTGGATCAGTTTTAACTCGACAGTACACAACAATGCCACATATACGTATGCTATACCTTATATATTCTTTAATAGATCTTAATTATATTTTATATAGAATAAAGAAGGCTGGAGTAGATTTGGTTCCTTTGAATTGATTATAGTGTTGGTTTAAAGTATTGAACCATGGGTTATTAAAAGAACAATAACAAACACGGTCTTGAAGGAATTACAACCAGAGTTCTCATTAGAGGCAAAGATGGTGAAACTTCATCCCACTTATTTTGGGCATGTTTTCACAAGTAGCCAGTTGTTAAAGTGAAACATCATGCTGGGAAAGGTAGAGGGTTTGTGATAGAGAGGAAGACAGCCTACAAAATACACTGACACAAGGACTACAGTGAGCTTGATGAGCAAGGCACAGGTCATGAGAATAGTGTAGGATGGGACATGGTCTGTACCTGTTTTTCATAGGGTTTCTATGAGTTGTAGTCAATTCCATGGTACCTAACAACAACCACAATGTGTGTGTGTGTGTGTGTGTGTGTGTGTGTGTGTGTGTGTGTGGCTTACACACAGTATATCTCTGTATTATATAGCTTTGATGACCTAGTGATAAAGAGTTACACTACCAACCCCAAATCAGACAGTTCAAATCTACCAACTATTCCACAGGAGAAAGATGGATTATCTCTTATTGTGTAATTACAGGCTCTGAAAACCCACTGAAGGGTCAGCTATTAATTGGATCTGCCTCAAGAGCACAATTAATATACCTAAAAAAAAACCACCAAAACACCACATTGCTGATGAATCAGACCTGACTCAGCTTAACCTTTGTTTCTGAGGCTATAAATCATATCAGAGGAGATGACTCATCTCTTTTCCATTGTGCCAGAGCTGCTGAAGGATTCAAATCACCAGAGAGGTGTGGCATTTGGGGTTAACATCTTCTCTGTTGGGTTAGCAGCCACTCCCTAAGGACTGCTCCACTAGATAGATGATAGATAGAATATATATATATATATATA
>NW_006400008.1:2399663-2401064 GCF_000299155.1 Elephantulus edwardii
ATAGAGAGAGAGAGAGAGAGAGAGAGAGAGAGAGAGAGAGAGAGATTTCCTTGAACAGACCTCACTTTCAATGCATCTTTTAGGTTTCTCTGGCATCTATATGTATCCTTAAGATATTCTTTACTTTTTTTCATGAACAGATATAGAAATATGGATAATACCCCTGTAAAATTAATACTGGATAAAAATTTTTTCATAGTAAACGTATTTATATTAATTATGTGGAAAAAACTCCTAAGAAGAATGAACTATTGCATTTAAAAATAACCCAACTTTAAAAGTAAGAATACTGGGTCATGGCTTCATACGTAGCAGAGTGGGCCCCTCGCTGTGATCTATTTAAAGTCAGCCTTCGACACAAGGGTTTGTTGAAAAGAATAAAAAAAAATAAAAGTAAGAATACAACTTTATACTTAAATATTATTATTAATTTAGTAAAATTTCTCAAAAAATGAAACAGACTACCTAAAGATCAATATTCTTAGTGTAGCAAGCTGAACTGAACTGGTACAGGTTATTTCTAATCAGAAAATCATATATGTTCTGTGATGCCAGAAACCAAGTTGGTGTCAAAGGAATGATGTCATAGTCATTGTTAAAAAGAACATTTCAAAATCTGTCCTGAAGTAAAATGCTCTCAGAAAGAGTGGAAAATATCAATACACATACAAAGAAAATCTGTTACTACAAATGTTATTCAAATATACCCACCATCCACTAAGGTAAAAAAAAAGAAATTAAGAAATTCAGGATTTCAGCCAACTTCTGCAGCCTAAAATTGATTTAACATGCAATCAAGGTGCATTAATAGTAATTGGTGACTGGCATGTAAAACCTGGAAATAAAGAAAGGTTGATAATCCATAAATATGCTCTTAGTTACAAAAATCACATGGTAGACTTTTGTATAATCATTTATTCATGACGGCACACAACAACAACAACATCTTTTAAAAAAGAAATCTATACACATAGGATATACAGGAACGATTCCTCATGAAGTACATAGGGACAATATTGACTTCATCTGTGAGATGTAACACAGTTCATGGTAAAATTCTATTTTATAAGTCAGAATAATAACAGCTGAAAAAAGTGAAAACAAGTCCATGAACCCCGAAATACAACCATAAATTTGTTCACGTGAATTTAAAAACTGGAAGAACTCCCTCACCAGATGGAAGAACTCCTCCAAAGAGACCCGGGAAGAGCAACAGTCAGCCACCCACCACAGAACTCCAGAGGAGCGAAGACTGTGAGACCCCAGAGGAACGAAGACTACCTGCCACTGTGTGACCCCCCTGCAGCCCTCACCTGTGTGACCCCCAGCAAACAGGGTGCTGCTGCATAAACCCCCAGCAGCGCCCAAGCCCCAACCCCACCTCTTGGTGATAGTGTCCAA
>NW_006400008.1:2409125-2448235 GCF_000299155.1 Elephantulus edwardii
AAAAAAGTCAAAGATGTGAGGTTTCTTGTCCTTTTTTCCTTGCATGACTGCCACCAAGGCAAGACCACTACTGCTAAGTCAGCCAGCCAGCCAACTTCTAGAGTGGAGGGAGGCTCCAAAGGCCCTAAGCCTCAGGCCAGACCAGCCCACAAGCCCACTGCCTCATCAAGGAGATTTTTAAAGTTTCCTTTTTTGTCTATGATGTTGCTGTTTTTTTTGTAAAGGTCACATTTGTCTACTTTATTCTCTCCTGGTTTTCATTATGCTTGGAGACTGTTCACACTATGGATTTGGATTCCTAGAGTTCTTCCTAGGTTTTTTCTTCCAATTCCATTCTTCAGTGAGATGGAAAACATAATATCCAAATTTATTTGGTATGGAAAGAGACCCCGAATAAGCAAAATCCTACAGAAAAATAGAAATAAGGTAGGCAACATCACACACCCTGATCTCAAATCCTACTACACAGCTGTAGCAGACAAGAAAGCATGGTACTGGTACAGCAACAGACACGTAGATCAATGGAATAGAATTGAGAACCCTGAAATCATCTCATCCATGTATGGTGAACTGAGCTTTGGCAAGGAGATTAAATCAGTTAAGTGGAGAAAGGACACTCTTTTTAACAAAGGATGTTGGCATAATTGGAAAACCGTCTGCAGAAAACTTAAGCAAGACCAACAGCTCACAACTTTTACAAAAACCAACTCAAGGTGGATCAGGACCTTGAAATAAAACCTAAGACTAAAAAATTCACCAGAGAAACTGGATTATATGAAGAAGAATATGACATTACCACTGAAAGAACACCCAAAAACCCATGTTATATAGATGACATAACCTTGCTGGCAGAAAGTGAAAAATTGAAGCACTTACTGAGGATCAAAGGTCAGAGACTTCAGAATAGATGTTATACCAACATCAAGAAAACAAAAAATCCTCCAAACTAGAACAATAAACAACATTATGACAAATGGAGAGTTAGACTGTTTTGTTTTTTACTTGGATCTACAAACAACACTCACATAAGCAGCAGTCAAGAAAACAAACAAGGCATTGCATCAGGCAGTTCTGCTGCCAAGGACCTCTTTAAACTACTAAAGCTTAAGGATGTCAGTTTAAAGACTAAGTTTGGCCTGATCCCAGCCATAATATTTTATTTTACTTCATATGCATAAGAAAGTTTGCCAATGAATAGGGAAGACTGAAGAAGATTGATGCTTTTGAATGATACTGTTGGCAAAAGCTATTGAATATATCGTGAACTCCCAAAAGAACAAGCCAATCTCACTTGGAGGAAGTAAAACCAGTGTGCTCCTTAGAAGCAAGGATGATGAAACTTTATCTCATACATTTTGGGCATAATTTCAGAAGTCACCAATTCTTGTAAAAAGAAATTATTTTTAGAAAAGTAGCAGGTCAGACAAAGAGAGAAAGAACCTTGACAAGGTAGATTGACATAGTGACTGCCATGGTGGGCTTGAGCATGGGAGAGATAGTACAGGATTGGGCCAGTTTTTCATACATTGTTCACAGGTTCACTGTGAATGAGAGTTGATTTAATGAAACAAATAACGTTTTCCTGTCAAGATTAGATAACAAATGTTGTTGTTGTTATTATGTGCTGTTGAATCTCCTGTGACTCATAGCGATTCATACATAGTACAACAACCCTAAATCCCACTCTAGCCTGTGCTAATCTCACCGTCTCCAACACACTTCTCCCCATTACCCCAAGTCACTGAATCAATCCACCTCACTGAGGGTCTTCCTCTCCTTGTTGTCCCTCTACCCTCCCAAACATGACATCCCTCTTCAAGCACTGGTCCTTCTTTGGAACATGTACAAAGTATGTCAGGCAAAGCTTCAGAATTCTTGCCTCCAAGGAGCAGCCTGGTCTCACACTCTCTAGGACAAACTTGTTTCTTCTCCTAGCAGTCCATGGTATATTCAATACTCTTCTCCAGCACCACAGCTCAAAGGGATCAATTCTCCTTCTACCATCCCTAGCCATTGTCCAGCTTTCTGATGCATAGCAAGTTAATTGCAAAGACTATGGCCTGTATCAGGCACACCTTAGTCTCCAGACTGACATTGTTGCTCTTCAGTACTTTGGAGAGGTCTCTGACAGCAGACTTTCCCAAAGCAATTCATCTTTTAATTTCCTGGCTGCTGTATCAAGAGTGTTGATTGTAGAGCCAAGCAAATTAAAGCCAGTAACAATCTCAACCTCTTCACCATTTCTTATGATGCTGCCAATTGACATTTTTTTAGCTCTGTGTTCTCTTTTAGAACTACTCAGATATACAACGATTCAATTACTATTTGCAGTGTGAAAGCAACAATAGGTTATATGTAAATAAAATAAAATTGTACTATAGTGTTTTGAAACACTTGCTGCCAAAGATCAAAGACGAGACTTCAGTATGAATTGCATTTCAACATTGAGAAAACAAAAGTCCCCACTACTGGGCCAAAAGACGCTGTCATGATAGATGGAGAATAAATTGAAGTTGTCAAGTGATTTCATCTTGCTTATGTCCACAATTAACACTCTTAGTACCAGCAGTCAGGAGATCAGGAGATGTATTGCACTGGGCAAATTCGCTGTCAGAGATCTCTCCAAAAGAATAAAGAGCAATATTGATGGTTTGAAGACTAAGATGCACCTAAGTCGAGCCTTTCAATTCCTTGCTATTAATCTGAGAGCAGGATAATGAGAAAGGATGGCAGAATTGATGCTTTTGAGTTTGTGGTATTGAAGAAGGATCCTGAATATTCCATGAACTGCCAAAAGAATAAATAGATATGTCTAGAGAAAGTGCAACCAAAGTTGACCCTTGGAGGCCCAAAGCTTCTCTCATATTTTGGGCATGTTGCTAAAAGAGGCTATTATATGGAAAAGAGTATCATTCTTGGAAAGCTAGAAGACTGCAGCAGTGGGCTCAAGTGTGTCAGATATGATGAGGATGGTACAGGATAGGACATGATACAGCTCTGTATTTCATATGAGCTGTGTTCGACTTGATGGCACCTAACAATAACAACATTGTGGTTTATTCAATATGAGTTTTCTAGTCATTTATTTTGACTTTCAACTCCTAGCTGAGTACAAAGATATAATAAAAATGTGAGGTGTTTGTACCCACAGATGGGATTTGATGGAGTCATAATGACATAAATAAACACCTTTTGACTGGGCCTGTGCAAATGGGGTTTTCAAATCACTAATTGGAGGACTGGCCAGGGCTGTCACTCACCAGGCTTAAACTGCGCAGTCTCAGAGGCAGAAAACAGAAATCTCTGTACCACCATGACAGAAGAAGCAACAGGTATATTCTTTTTTCCCAGAAATTCCCAAGCAAGACAGAATAAAACATCAGCACTAGTAGAAGAGATGACAGAGAAACAGAGAAGGATGTGAGACAGCTGAATTAGATCTGCTGCCTTTTGGAGCCAGAGGCAAGTGCCTTGGTCTAGACTCATGGATAGAATATGTGTGAATGGGAACATAATTAGGAGAACTTGAAGAGCCTTGCAATGCAGGCTCAGATCTAAAACAACAAGAGTTAGTAAGAGTTCAGCCTGTCTGAGGAGCTCTCCTGAATAGAAATTATATCCCAGATGTTTCTAATCTGAATTTTAATCAGTTACTTCTTTTATAAACCTCATGATCTGTATTGTATATGAATCCTGTGTGGACATTCCAACAGATTAGTGATATAGGAGTAGAATAGTTAGAATCTTAGGAAAGATAGTTGATGCTAGAATTGATTGCAGGAGGTTGAGGAACATTAAGTGTGTCTACTTCATAGGAATCAGTTTGGGCTGCTGTTGTTCTGAATTCTTCTTGCTTGTGGAGATAGTGGAAGTGAGAACATACCAGTTCCATTTATGCTCCATTTATTTTCACAAAAAAATAACCTTCAGTAATGGAAATTCTATTGTCAAAGACTTCTCTAAAGTATTAAAGATCAACAATGTCAGATTAAAGACAAAGTTGTTCCAGATCCAGGCCATGTTTATTTCTATTAGTTCTTATGTATCTTAAAGTTGGGCAAAGAGTAAGGTGGCAAAAGAATAATTAAAGACTTTGAACTGTGTGATTTTGGAGAAACATCATAAGTACTCAATGGGCTGCTAAAAGAACAAACAAATGTATATCGTAAAGGAAGAACAATCAGAGTATTCCTTAGAGGCAAAGATGGTGAAACTTCGTCTCACATACTTGTTGTCAGGAGGGGCTGGTCCTTGAGAAAAAAACTGCATGCTGGGAAAGGCGAAGGGTCATAGAAAGAAAGATATTCAACCAGATGTACTGATACAGTAACTGTAACAATGTCAGAGATCATGAGGGTGGCTGCAGTAGTGCAAGGGTCATAACTGTGGTTCATAGGTTGTTATGCATTGCAGTTGACCTGATGACATCTAACCACCATAACAAATTTTGTGGTCCAATTTCTTTTTCTTCTTCTTAGTTTTAAAAATCATGTAAGAAAGTAAAATACATTCTAATTTTGTTTTTAACTCATCATTTGTTTACTTGCATAATCCTGCTGTAGTTGACAATAGATCCAAACATTTTAAAGGGGGGGAAACACATTAAAAAATAAATTCATTTTAAAAAACCAACATTTTTAAACATTCCCTTTCTTTGACTTTATCTCTCCCCTTTTTGCCTTAAAAGCAATACATAAAAAAGTTTGAGAAAATTTTTTTATTATATATGTCATTATTTTAACATTGCCTGAGAGTAAAAAAATCTTACAAAAATTTAGAGCAGGATTTTAACTACAGAAATAAAACAAAGCCACAATAATAATATGTTTTAGAGAAGAATAGTAATGTAGTGTCAGTTATTTCTTTAAAGTAATTCCATAAATATTTTTTTAATCTCCAGAATCTTTTCGATTTTATCCCTTGTCGTGTAGCCCTTATCACAGAGCACTCAAACACCATACTACAAATGGGGTCGGCCGAATAAATTCTATTTTAGTGCATCAAGGGGAGCAAAGATGGCCCAGTTTAGTCAATCCCATTTCAGTTTTGCAGGTCACACACCAGCCCTTCAGGTCACGAAGTTTCTCTCTATTTCTGTAATAAAAGCATCCCTAGCTTGTAGAACACTTCAACCATGTCATCTCTGAGAGGAGAGAACGAACTGATAGGAATGATTTACCTACAGGGTGTTGTGAGCAAGATGGCATAAAACTGACAAGCTTAGGAATTCAAAAGAAATATCCCAATTACAGAACAGTGAAATGCAAAGACCAGTTACACTAACAGTTTATGTGCCAAGAAAACAAAGCAAAAAAACCAACCCTAAACAAAACAAACAGGCATTACTTTGATGTCAAACAAGAACAAGCATGAGAAAAGAATATCAAGCAAGAAATTTTGAAAGCAATTTTAGAAGCAGAAGTTGAATCCACTTCCTAAATAACGTGTCTCCAGAAACTTCATGAACTTTGATAAATGTCCATAGTTGTAGAGGGGTTTCAGGCCTTTTGTTCATAGGGTCACTATGAGTCATGCTCGACTTAAAGGCAATCAACAACAATGACAACAATAACAAAGGGAGATTATATACAATAAGGTAGAGATGAGAGAGAGAACAAAATCTGAAATAGTAGTAATGCACTCCAGTAATAGAGATTTGTCATATTTCCCATAGTAGCCAGAATGAGTAGTAAGAAGCAAGGAGCAGTTTTTTAATAAGCCTACCTGATTGTCATCAGGACAGTATTTGCGCTTTCCCAAGTTGTTCTAAAGTCTTTACATTTTCGTTTACTAAGCACAGCTTCTCTCTTTTCTTTCCTTCTACCTTGGTTCTCTTTGTGTAGCTCTCAATCTCTTTTCAGATGTGCCCATTTGTTATTTTGTTTGCAAAGGTGAGAAGAGTCCAATTTACTAATGGACAAGCAAGCCAAATTTAATAACAGAAAATCCTTGCAAATATAAAATTCATTGCCATTGAGCCGACTGATTCAAATTTATACTGAAATTATGTGCAATGGAATAAAAAACTGTCCAATCCTTCAAAATATACACAGTTTCCACTAGATATCCATTGTTGCAGTCATTGTGTCAATCCATTTCATTGAAGTGTGTATGTGGGGGAGGCAGGGTGTCTTTCTCTTTTTCACTAACCATTTACTTTTCCAAACGTGATGTCCTCTTCCAAAGATTGTTGTTGTTGTTGTTAATTGCCATTGAGTCGTAGACTACTCATAGCGACTCTGTGAATGAAAGACCCGAACACTTGTATTTCATCGTTTCTCCAAGTTCATAGGGTTTCCAGAGGCAGGCTATTTCGGAAGTGGATGCCACTCCTGCTTCCAAGTGTGTTTTAATTGAGGAGCTCCACCAAATACTGTCCACCAGGAGTAACCATTATTGCATTTGACACATCAGTGTCATGGTGTTCAGAATCACAGCAACTATGAGTTAACTATGTATAGCAAATGGACAATCAATGCTATACCACTTAGAAGAATGACCAAAAACAATTAAAACCAGGCCTGATGGATGCAAATTAAAACCACCCACCTTTGGCTTGGTAGCATCTCTTTCTGTCCAGTAGGCCAACTGAGCTCTCTCTATGTTGTTAGTCCCTCTTAATAACATGCCTAAATCATGTTGAGACAAGATAACAACAGTTTTGCTTCTTAGGAGAATTTTAAATGTACTCCTTTCAACACATATGTTTGTTATCTGACAGTTCATGGCATATATAATACTCTTTGCCAACACCACAATTTGAAGACATCCCTTCTTCAATTTTCTGTATTCATTGTACTGTTTTCACAAGCATACAAAACAAACGAAAATACTAAGCTTGGAGTCACAAACACCTTTGTCTTTAAATATCCAGACATCCTTCCTCTTTAACACATTAAAGAGGACTTTGGCAGCAGATTTATCCAATACAATTTGTTATTTCACTCCTTGACTGGCTGCTTCTGTAGATGTTGATTGTGGATCCAGACAAAATGAAATCCCTAATGGCCCCAGTGTTTTCTCCATTAATCAGAGTGCTGTTTATTGCACCAATTATAAAACTGTCAAAATCCTTAACACCTTCAATCTTTTCTCCATTAATCATGTTACTATTTCTTGAACCAATTTTAAACACTCTATTTTGAAGTGTGATCCCTACTGAAGTCTTTAAGCTTCGGCAGCTTCAAGCCTTCCTCATTTTCTGCTAGTAAGATTGTATATTACAGGTTGTTGATGAGATTTCCTCTAATCCTGATTCCCCATTATTTTCATGTATTCCAGCTTCTCAGATTATTATCTTAATGTACAGACTGGATGTTGTTGTTGTGCTCCATTGAATTAGAACAGACTCGTAACAGACCCTCCAGTGGATTTTCAGACACTGTGTAAATCTCATTAGAGGAGATTGCACATATTTCTCTCCCACAGAGTGGTTGGTTGATTTAAACTGTTTACCTTTGGGTTGACAATGCAAATCCTATTCCAGTTCCTATCCCTATTCCTATTCCAGTACCAGAACTCCCTATAGATTGAAAAGGTATGAAAAAGGGTACAAATCTAATATACACCATTCCAAATTTTAAAATTTTCAACATCCTCCTTTTCTGTTCAAGTGACTTCTTCTTGACTCATGTATTGTTATTGTGTTGTTATATGCCATCAAATCAATAGTGACTCAGAGCTAATCCCTCAGCAGTTTTTCAGAGGCTGTGAATCATACAAGAGTAGATGGCTCATCTTTCTCCTGTGGAGCCAATAGTGAGCTCAAAGTCCCACCTGTCTTTGTGTTGGCAGGAAGACACTTCATAGATTTCCTACAATCACAACTGAATGTTCTGAAACGTCTATTTTTACAATATTATCCATAATGTTATTATGTTCTTTACATTTTAGTATCATTGTACAATCAAGAAAACACAAATAAATATTTAACTCATTTTCTCAACTTTCAACCAATATCCATTAAGTGAACTTTTTTAAAATTCCAACTTGAACTTCTGGTAGTTCCCTGTCAATATATTGCAGTTATTCTTAAATTATCTTCAGCAATATTATGCTTGCATGTGTTATTAGTGATGTTCTTAGATCATTTTCTCATTCCATTGAAACTTTTTTGGGAATGGACACAAATATGGATCTCCTCCAGTAAGTTCATCAGGTATTATGTCTCAAGTTTTTTGGCACAACTGAATAAGAACATTCAGGGCTGCATCTATTTTTTTTTAAACACCTAAGAGAATTTTTTAAACACCTAAGAGATGCCTTTGAGCTGTAGTGCTGAAGAAGAGTGTTGAATATACCATGGACTGCTAGGAGAACAAACAGGTTTGTCCTGGAGAAGGTGAAGCCGGAATGCTCCTTGGCGTCAAGGATTCTGAAGCTTTGTCTGACATACTTGGGGCATGTTGCAAGGAGGGACTGGTTCTTGGAGAGGGACATCATGTTTGGGAGAGTGGAGGGACAGCGCAGCAGAGGAAGACCCTCAATGAAATGGATCGATTCTGTCACTGGAGTGGTGGGAATGGGTGTGTTTGAGATGGCTAGGTTGGCACAGGATAGAATGGCATTTAGGGCTTTTGACCATAGGGTCGTTATGAATCCCAAGCGACTCGATGGCACATTACAACAACAATAACATTGGTATTCAATTAATTCCTGGAACTTTTATTTTTTTAAAAAATCTTTTATATTGGTTTACATATAAAAGTCATATACATTGTGTATCCCACTATCCTTCATTCACATTGTGTTTCATACAGTTATTCCTATTCATTGTGGTTTGCAAAATTAATCACCATTGAGCTATGCCCACTTTGTCTTTTTAGAATCCCACTAGATCTTTCCCATTTCCTTTACCTCCCCCTCTACTCACCAACTTGTACAAACTTGTGATGTCCCCCCTGCACATCCTTACCCCTCTGCTCCTATGCTTTCCAGGCTTGGACCCTCAAACATGCTTCACTAGCTATTCTTCTATTTTTACAATAATGGTCTTATTCAGTATTTGTCCTTACGAGACTGAGTTGGTTCACTTAGCATAATGCTCTCCAGTCCCTCCCAAGATTGGTAGTTATTTACAAAATCATTGCTCCTACATGCTGCATAGTATTCCACCATGTGAATGTAACACATTTCTCGATCCATACAATTGTGGTTGGATACTTGGGCTGTTTTACATATTCTTGTGATGGTGAACAACGTTGCTATAAACATCAGTGTACAAATCTCCATTTGGGTCTCAGTTCTAATTTCCTTGAAATATATTCATGCAGAGGAATAGCTGGGTAATACGGAATTTCTATGTTCGGCTTTTTATGGGAATGCCAAACTGCCTTCCAGAGTAGATGTACCATATCACCAACAATGTATAAGAGTTCCTGGTTTTCCAACATTTATTGCTTTCTCTCCTGTTAAACTTTGTCACTGCTACTGGGGTGAGACGGTATCTCATAAAGCTTTATTTTTTGTTAATATTTTCAATGTAGTTTGGGTTTCTTCTTTTAGTGTTATTGCTTCTTGATCATATGCTATACATGGAAATTGTTGCATGTCAACCAATTCTTGTTGTTACAGTGACTCTGAGTATCTAACTTTGATACTCTTGCATAATTCAATATTTTTCCTATTGAGTCCTATAGCAATTTACCTTGAGGCTTGAATTCTTTATTCATGTCTTTCAGTTTGAGTAATGTTAAGAGTCACCCTGAAACCCACAGCGTCCCTTTTCAGCAGGAAGTAGCTAAGAGAATTCGCCATCCCCTTTTCCTTATGAATCAGTGTGAAGTCTCTCTCGGGGAGGAGTGATAGGGAATGGCAAGGGACACACTGACAAAGGAGATTAATCAGAACTGGCTTTGGCAAGCACTGTGGCAATTGGACAATTAAAACAGACTTTGGGGCGGGGTAAAGAAGAATGAACTGGGGATGAGGGTGGAGAAAACAGTGCAACAATGAATGAATGAAAACCCAAAATCTCTGTAAATATTCATTAAAACTAATAAAATTTAATAATAAAAAAAGAGTCTTCTTTCCTGTTGGTCTTCAAACTCTAGATATTTGCATATTCTATTATATATTTTACTTTGTTTTCTTGATCTGCTCTTTGAAATCCTCTGGTCAGCTTTTACTTCATCATCTTTTCCTTTTACTTTAGTTTCTCTTCATTCCAGAACAAATTTCAAAGTATTTTCTGACACTAATTTTAGTTTCTTATTTCATTCCTATATTTTTAATGACTTTTTGCTTGTTCCATGTACAATGTCCTTCATGCTAGCCAACAAGTAGTCTCCAGTTTGCTGTTCAGTGTATGAAATGTATTCTTAAGTTGATCTCTAAATTCAGGTGGGATATGCTCTGTGGACTCACTTTCATTTTCTTCAGTTTGAACTTGAATATGATTGTCTCTTCCTAAGTCAGCCTCTGGCCTTGATGATAATTGAACTTCTTCACTTTCTTTCCACAGATGTAATCAATTTGATTCCTAGATATATCCCATGAGGCAGAGTCTATATATAAAGTTTTCATTTATGTTTTTAAAGGTCTTTTCCAACTTCAAATTTTTCTGAAGTCATACTTCATGTATTCATTTTTATGTAAAATGAATTATTAGTTATATATTTAAACATTTTATAAGTTAATAAGATTAAGATATTAAACAAAAACACCTAAAGAAATGAATTGACTAGGTAAGGGAAAAAAAATCGCAAATGGCATACAATTTATATCATTTCATCCTTGATATACATGTTATTTTCCTCATTATGTATCTGTGTGATCAGTGTGCGTCATTGCCAAGTATAAAACTGAAGATATTCTGTGTTTTACATATTTCAATGATAAATTAACACCACATTGTCATGGATAATTTTTCCTGAGTGACTCTAAGCTCAAAATTATTTCATTACAATGAATACATTAAATGGCATAGTCTTAATACTTTTGCTACATATAAATAAATGGTCCAGTGGTCTGTATGTGGCTTCCCCATCCCCCCATGTTTTAAAGGGAAAGTTCTGTAGGAAAGTGACTAAACATATCTCTGGCTGAGAATTGTTCTTTCTGACAAAGCACAACTTTCAGGGACTGAAGGGTCAAGTTGTAATATCTTGGAAGAACTAAATAATTCTGAGTCCACTGATGCACCATGATGCAAGCAGAATGGGCAAGAAGTGGAAATTATGATGATGTCAGAAACAATTAATTTGAATTTATAATTTCCTGCATTATCTTAAATGTTTTCTAATCAGATAACTGAAGGGTGTTCCTATTTACAAGTCAATATCTATATTCAAAGTTAAATCTGCTTCCTTGTTAAATTTTTGGTCCACAGTATTATAATTGTTAAGGGACTTCTGGACAAGGAAGCAAAACATCAACTCTGATAGCGGAGGTTATCTCTGAATCTTTTCTAAATTCTTGCCAAATTTAAGATCTATTTCAGTCATAAGACATCTGTTACCTCTGAACCTTCCTGTCTCATCTTTGCTAGACTCATCAACTTCTCTCAGTCTGTAATGATCCTTATTCTTGATATTGTTGACTTATGCCGCTTATTGCTTTTCTTCTTAAGCCTTACCCTATAATAGTACTCATTTCCTATTCCAATATTAATAAGCAATATTGGAAAGGTTGTAATCATCTTTATTCCAGAAGCCCCCATGGTTACTGTGTAAGGGAAAGAGGAGAAAGTTTAGATGGTTTAATCATATTCTCTTTCTTCTCTCGTTATTGTTGTTAGGTGCTGCCGAGTACAATACAACTCATAGCAATCCTATGAACAACAGACTTTAACCCTGTCTTATCTCTTTCTCTTTGGTAGGAACAGAGACAAGGAAGGTGTATAGTGCAAATTTCAGCTTCACCAATAACTACTGCTGCCAACTGGCATGACTTCACATATCCCCTCGCCAAACAGATGGCGTGCAAGGTATATTGCTGGAAAATATAACACTCTTTTAAAGTACATACAGTGTAATGATTTGGCTAACATTGAATTTAGTTGTTGAACCAGTTTTCTCTTAGAATTGTACTTCCACTAATAAAATACTACTGTTCAGATAATATTATTAATGGACTCATCAAGAAAGTATATTTCAAGGGTTTTTGTTATTATTTTTGTAAAATTATATATAATATTTGCTAATAATAATAACATATACTAATAATAAGTAATAATAATATTTGCTAATTTTAAAGTTCTTTAAATATACTGTGTGACAATATTTATTCTGTAAGTCAAATATGCAAATATCATCTGTTGTTGTTAGGTGCCACTAAGTCACCCGGTGACCCATAGCTACTCTATGTACAGAAGCTCTGAATCCTGCCCTGTCCTGAACCAGTCTTACTGATTCCAACACATCTAACTTCATTTCTCCAGTTACTGTGTCAATGCATCTCATCCAGGGTCTTCCTCTCCTGTACTGTCCCTCCTCCTTTCCTAACATGTTGTCCTTCTTCAAGGGTCCCTCCTGGCCACCTGCCCAAAATATGGAGTTTCAAAGTCCTAGCCTCCAAGCAGAAACTTGGTTTCACCCTCTCCAGGACAGGCTTATTTGTTTTCTTGGCCGTCCATGGTATGTTCAAGATTCCTCCAGCACCACAACTCAAAGGCATCAATTATTCTTCTATCATCTTTAAAAGTAATTGTCCAGCTTTCTGATGCATACCAAGTAATGACAAAAATCATGGTCTGGATTAAGTGTATCTTGATCTATAGACTGACATCTTTCTTTTTTAGCAGTCTGGAGAAGTCCCTGACAGCAGAATTTCCCAATGCAATTCATTTTTTTTTATTTTCTGACTGCTGACGTTAAGAGTGTTGATTGTGGAGCCAAGCAAGCTGTAATTGTTAACAACCTCAAGAGATCAAAAAGAAAATAGTCATGTTAGGATTTATTTTACTTTGGTACTAGGACGGTTCAAAGAAAATAAAGGCCCAAGGGCAATCATGCAAATCATATGCATTTTAAATACTAATCTAATGCAAAGATATATATCTTATTAAAATTATTCCAGTTATTTTCTTTTACTCTTACTTTTTTAAAGATACTATGGTCCAAGTCCTAATCTTGTTGTTATAAAATGCATTGTATTTTTTTCTTTTTTTAAAAAAATAGTATAAAGATGTTTATATGATCACATACTTTGGTAATGACATGATTTTTTTAAATGTAGAGTCATCAAGTAAACGTATTTTAATATTTAGGACAAACAACTTTGATTTAACTAACCAATTCAGAAAATAATGCAAAGGTCTTACAACATTCTCTTTTGCTATATTTTTAAAAGACCTTCTTTTAAGCCTGAGACTACACTTACCACTGGGCTCAACATCATCAGCCAAACATATGTCTGAGATGAACAATTAACACTTGGGAGGTACTTACTATTCAGAATAATCAGCCATAAAGATCAAAAGGACAATGTTTGCCAAGAGTGAAAGCACAGACAACAGGAATGGCTATGATGGAATGATGAAGGGGAATGGGAATTACAAGGGAGAAGGAGGGAGAGTGCTGTCACAATGTGGGACTGTAATTAATGCCATAAAACAAAATCTGTATGAGTAATTGAATGGGAAACCAATTGCTCTATAAACTCTTTAAAATCACTATCAAAAATAGAAATTCTTTTTTCACTTATTTTCTAACTGTAAACATTTTATTCATTGTCTATACTTTATTATAACACTTGTAATGGGAAGTTCTATTTTGGAAATGAATTCTTGAGTGCCACAAAAACATGAATTTCAGAAGTACCGAAGATTTATAGCAACTAAGTCCTCAATCCTAAGGCTTTCTTATTTGCTCACATTCTGTGTCATATTTTAAATGCTCTGCATTCAGACACTTACATGTAAGTAGTCATAAGCTATGCAAAATGAAAAATTGATTTGCCTTTTCACTTTCAATATTACAAAACACACTTAATCTAAGTAACGAAGGCCAAATTTCTCCCTGGAAAGGTAAAAGATGTGGGATTCTTAGTATCCCAGGACCCATCTCTCACCTAAAAGTCACACTCTTCCAAATGATAGTTGTTGTTGTTTAGGGTAGAGTTGAAACTGACCCATATCTGACCCTTCGGTGGGTTTTCAGAGACAGTTAATCACACAGGAGGAGACTGCCCATCCTTCCCCAACAATGATAGTTTTGTTGTTGTTGTTGATTGCCTTTGAGTGGAGCACAACTCATAGCAACCCTATGAACAAAAGGCTTGAAGCCCCCCTATAACTATCGACATTTATCAAAGTTCATAGAGTTTCTGGAGGCATGTTAGTTAGGAAGTAGATGCCATCCCTGCTTCCAAAATGATAGTTTTAGGAGTCTATAATACTCATCACATCAAAATTCAGGTAAAAATATTACCAGAAACTAGAAGAGTTTGAGTAAAAGATCAGTATGTAAATTCCTTATAAATTTACTAATGTTTTTTAATTAGCAGATGTGGTATAGGCTGATTTTTCAAAATGATGTTTCTAGCCCAGTTGGTTTTGACTTTCAACACACGGCTGAGTGAGACTATGCTTATGATGTGAATGAGGTTGAATAGTTAACCTTTTTGGCAGTGATATGTGAAAAAGGGTGTGCAGGTGACAAACAAGGAATTGACCAGTTTTACCATCCTGCTAGATTTAAATGTGTAGGTTGAGCAGCAGAAAATGGGAAACTTGCTACCAAGAAGGAAGAAAAGGTGGATAATCCAGTGTGTCTACTTGGATCATATTCCTATGGAAATTGAACTAAAACCTAGATAAGAGCCCCAGCAGCAAAGAACTAGAGATAGTAGAAGTAGTATGGAGCTGGTCTGGGACTTCTTTCCTACTGGCCCACAGTAAGAGCTGGAGGCTTTTGCTCAAGCTTGCTTGAGGACTGTTGGTAAGACACTATAATTGGTAGGAGTTAAAAGAGTTGTAACACTCCTCTAAAGCCTCTAGACTGGAGGCAAGCAAGCAGAGAAAATGTCCTGACTACAGAATCACATCCTAATTGCAACCTGAACTGTAATCTGTTAACATCCGTAAGAAACCCTACAATTATTAGTGTGATTTGTGAGTTCAGTTTGACAATTACAAGATTAGATGGTAAATAGTAATGATCCGGCATCCCTGGAAGGGACAGTTGATGTTAGAAGAAGCATAAGGTACAAGAGAGTGGGAACATGTCTGATCTCATAGGAATCAGTTTTCTGCTCTGGATAGTGTCAGTGGGGGCTGTTCCACCTTGTGGAGTTAGTGGAGATCAGATGTGCTCTTCTTACAACATAAAATCTAAAAAATCAAAGAGACAATGGGAAAGAGAACTATCTCTGTCCCCAAATTGGTTTATAAAGGTAGCAATTTCTTCTAGACCTTTACAGAGACAAGTGTATGCAAGCAAATATCTAATTTCATTCTTTTTAGCCAAAAATATGCATCATTCTCCAGCTTTTTCCCCCTCACTGACATAATTTATCAAGTCATTGCATTACAGAAAGCTTTCTTTTTTTCACTGCTATTTGCTCACTGTATGGTTATATACAGTTATTTAAATTCCCTACTGATGGTTAGCAGTTTCAGTTTACTTGTCCGCAGTCAACACTCTTGGCAACAGCAGCCAGGAAATCAAGAGACGAATTGCATTGGGAAAGTCAGCTGTGAGGGACTTCTCAAGAGTACTGAAGAGCAACGACATCAGACAGGAGACTAAGGTGTGCCTGATCTGGACTAGAGTCTTCGCCATTACGTGCGATGCATCAGAGAGTTTGACAGCGAATAGGGATTATAGAAAGAGACTTGATGCCTTTGAGCTGTGGTGCTGGAGAAGAGTGTTGAATATATCACGGACTGCAAGGAGAACAAACAGGTTTGTCCTGGAGAGGATGAAGCAGGAAGGCTCCTTGGAGTCAGGGATTCTGAAGCTTCATCTGATATTCTTGGGCATGTTGCAAGGAGGGACTGGTCCTTGGAGAGGGACATCATGTTTGAGAGAGTGGAGGGACGGTGCAGGAAGACCCTCAATGAGATGGATCGATTCTGTGATTAGGGTGGTTGGAATGAGTGTGTTTCAGACAGCGAGGTTGGCACAGGATAGAATGGCATTTAGGGCTCTTGTACATAGCATCACTATGAGTCGCAAGCTACTAGATGGCACATAACAACAACAACTGATCATTAATTAGTGTCTTTCTCATCTTCATGTGTCATTATGCTGAGTTTAGAGAGGTAGTGACACAAGAAATATTACTGATGATGACAATGGATCTTGGCTGAAAGCAGAGAATAGCAGAAGAATGTATATTTGTGTTTTATTGACTATACAAGGCATTTGACTGTGTGGACCATAACAAACCATGGTCAAAGTTGAGAAGAATGGAAATTCCAGAATATTTAGTCATGCTTATACTTGGACCAAGAGGCAGTAGTCAGAACAGAGCAGGGTAACACTGCATGGTTCAAAATTGGGAAGGGTGTACGCCAGGGATGCATCCTGTCTCCATACCTTTTCAACATGTATGCAGAGCAGATTATCCGAGAGGCTGGGCTCTATGAGGAGAATTGTGGCATCAGGATTGGTGGAAGATCTATTAACAATCTCCGTTATGCAGATGACACAACCCTGCTTGCTGAAACTGAGGAGGACCTCATGCACTTGCTGCGAAGGGTCAAGGACTGCAGCCTTCAGTATGGACTAAGGCTCAATGTCAAGAAGACAAAGATTCTCGCCACTGGACCAATTGGCAGCGTCAGGATGGATGAGGAAGAGATTGAGAGTGTTCACAGCTTCAGTTTGCTCGGCTCCACAGTCAACACTCTTGGCACCAGCAGTCAGGAAATCAAAAAGCATATCGCGATGGGAAAGTCTGCTGTTACCGACCTCTCTAAGGTACTCAGGAGCAACAGTGTCTCTCTGGAGACTAAAGTGCGCCTGATACAGGCCATGGTATTTGCAATCGCTTGTTATGCATCAGAGAGTTGGACAATGACTAGGGAGGACAGAAGGAGAGTGGATGCTTTTGAGCTGTGGTGCTGGAGAAGAGTACTGAATGTACCATGGACTGCCAGGAAAACAAACAGATTCATCTTGGAGAGGATTAAACCAAGCTACTCCTTGGAGGCAAGGATTCTGGGGCTTCGTCTGACATACTTTGGACATGTTGCCAGGAGGGACGGGTCCTTGGAGAGGGACATCATGCTTGGGAGGGTGGAGGGACAGCGCAGGAGGGGAAGACCCTCTATGAGATGGATTGATTTGGTGACTGGGGTAATCAGGATGGGTGTGTCAGAGGCCGTGCGGTTGGCGCAGGATAGAGCAGGGTTTAGGGCTGTTGTGCATAGGGTCGCTATGAGTCAGAAACGACTCGACGGCACATAACAACAACAACAACATACAAAAGCTATGCCTAGACTAAGAAGCTGTTGTCCAAACAGAGCTCGGGAACACTAAATGGTTTAAAATCAAGAAAAGTGTGCATCAAGGCTTTATCATCTCTCCACATCTATTCAATCTATATGCTTAGTGAATCATTTGAGAAGTTTGACTTTATGGACAAGAGTATGGCATCGATTAGGGGAAGGCTCATCAACAGCCTGCCTTATGAAAATGACACAACCTTGCTTGCTGAAAATGACAAAGACCTGAAGCGCTTGCTGCAGAAGATCAAGGACTACAGCCTTCAATAAGCTCAACATAAAAAAAAAACAAACAACCAAAAATCCTCACCACTGGACTAAAAGACAATATCATGATAGATAGAGAAAAGATTGAGTTTGTCAATAATTTTATCTTGCTTGGATCCACAGTCAACATCCTTTAAACCAGCAGTCTGGAGATAAGGAGGTATAGCATTGGAGAAGTCTGCAATCCCTAAAATTCTGCTTAAACCGTCAACTATGATTAGTGTTTAAATATTGGTTTAAATCACAGCACAGAAGCATATTGTCATGCTTGAAATAATTTTATCTGGTGATTTTATCCTTTAAATCCTTTCCAACTCTAAGTGCCAAGGTATAACAGTAGGCCCTCAGTGTATACAAATTAAGGATAATGTGGCACATTAAATTCCATTAAAATTCTAAATGACATTATCAATAATCTGATTATTACCTTCATTTGAAGATATGTTTGACCTTAATTAGTAAACTCCACTTGGTTTTATCCTTCTAGGAAATAAAAGAGGTTATAAGGCACATCAATGTTTTGGGTTTTTAGCACCAGTTGTGACTGTCTACCTTCACTTTACAACAACTTTGTACATCAGTATTAACTAAAGTAACATTTAATACTTCTCAACCAGAGCATTGCTCAGAAACTTAGAAGCTTTAGAATTCAAGTATGGCTCACTTAAACAACAAAATAATTTACTGGAAGGATTTTGGGAGCTTATAAAACTTCCTCAATGACAAAGCTTCAAACATAATCAGAAGTTAATAAAACTCCAAGACAGTCAGAAAGCATAGTACAGAATCTTAAAAAGATGCTGCCTCAGCTACTGCAAACTGCTTTCTGTGGGACACTATGCCACAGCCCCTGAAGATTGCTGCAGATGTCACAAAACCTTTGCTATGTTTTTCAACCCTTCTTACCTGTGTCTCACATTAACCAATATATTTTATATAGAAATCTAGTAAAGACTGCTATGTAAAATACATATAATGTGTTGATAGTAACACATAAACTAAAATAAATTTCATTACAAAAAGACTCATTCCTATATACAATGCTTTATGTTCTGTTCTGATTCTGTTTGGAGTTTGTGTAGGCTTGTTTTCCTACTGCTGGTTACAATCCACTAAATTGATTTCAAGACTCACTAACAGGTTAAGATCTGCAAGTTTGAAAAACACTGCTCTAAAGAGATTGATTTAGACAGTGTCGCTGCTGATATATAAAGGGAATGGGTTTGTGAGGCTGGTGGGAAGTAAAGAAAATAGAAGATCATTTTGCATTTGGAAGGGGATGAAGTAGAAAGAGTGGAAAATGAAAGTTACACACACATCTTCTATCAGCATAATGAAAGCAACAAGACTTCAATTTAGACTGTACCAGGGATGAACCCACACACGTCACCAATGGGCACTGGAACAGGAGAAATCATGTCCTTTCAACAAAAGGAAGAAGAGGAAAAAATAGAAGGGAAACAAACACATTACTAAAAGCTCATTTGCTATGCAATCCACCAGTTTCTCATCAATATAAATTCTCTGAAAAATCATCATTTATTTCCAAGACAACACTTATTTTCTTCATGTCACTTTGCAGTTTACAAAGCTCCCTACACTACAAACTTAAATGGGAGTCTGGTTGTCTGACAAGAGTTATCAACATACTCGGAGCCATAAAATTATAAAAGAGAATCTTGTAGGATCCAGTTTCTTCCATATCATTCTTGTCATGCTGTACACACATAACAAAGCTAACTTCGAGATTGTGGTGCTCTCACAACAGGCCTGTCCTTGTGCTCAATTTCATGATCTATCTGCAATTCGATGGCATTCTCCTCTCCTTTTCTTCTTCTTAAGTGGTGACTGCTTTTCTTCTGGGAACATTAAGCCTTCCTGTGAGGTTCAGCCTTGGCATTTATTCCCTTTCCAATGCTAAAGTTAGTAGAGAAGTAGAAATATTTCATTTCCTTGATTATACCTCCACTCTTTCAAATTCCTCTCAGAAAATGTCAATGCCAGGAGGAAATATTTTGGAGACTACGATGGAGTTAAAATTGCATAGAAGGGCAGCCTGCCCTAATGAAACGATCTAGGACACACACATTGGCTGGTGAGTCCGCTTTGCTAAAGGAAGAAAGTACTTCCTTCTTAGCCTCACTGACTGTCTGGCTGCCCTGAATAAGCCCAAAGAAAAGGCCAGCTGGAATCTCCAAGCTAATTAACCATGCACCCACGTGGCAGGTGCTTCTCACCAAGGTTCCTCCAGCTACTAGTGAACACCCAAGCTGACTTCTATTTTTAGGTATGGTTGTAAGAACACAGAGAAAAAGAAGTGACTTTTTGAACTCCTATTACATGTCAGTCTGAGAGAGCAAATATAGCTCCCTCTGACAGTTACTAAATTAGCGCTAGAGAATTTCTCAGCAGTTTAGGGGTGTGAATTTGCACGTTCTTAAGTGAGTTATTTCCTGGGTGCACTATCTCTGAAGATAAATGTGAAATACAGTGTGGAAGTATATTTGGCATTTACAGGTGACAATCAGATTCTTATAAGTCTAATTATATCACAAAGGATTATGAGCAATGTGCTGAATTCTTTAATGTAGTGAGATCATGTGCTTCCCACTTCCCCTCATCCCCAATCTCATACATTTTAACATTGCAGTAATGACTGAGTGAAGGCACAATATGGTACAAAACATTAAGAATCATTCTCAGGTCAAAAAGAGAACATAAGAAAGAGGTGTGTTGCCCTTATAAAAAAGGAAAGAAATGCATATTGATTTCTAAATGTTATTTCTGATTCTTCCTTCAACCCACAAATAAAATGTTAAACCTATTGTTTCCTGATTTGATTTTGTTTCTCTATTATTCTTTTATGGTACCATTATAATCTGATTTCACTAAAATCAACGTTCCTTATTTTACTTTAATCACTTTGAATGAAATAATTCAATAGATGGCATTTTAAAAGAATAATTAATAGCATATAATAAAAGACTATTTCATGTCAAAAGTATTCTGTAAAGGTTCTTTCAAGTTGCTTTTATCTTTTATTTTACTAAATTACTGCCAAGTGTTTTGGAGTATGGGATATAAAGATGCTTGATACTTGTGTGATTTTTGCTGACAGCATTTTTCTCACAGGATGAAAAGGTTTGATCCTTTTTGGTTTTGGGTTTGTTTTTCTCAGTTCACACCTGTGACCTGTGTTCGTCACTGTCTCTGTGCTCAGAAAATACATATTTTATGTTTAAAAACATTAAAATGCAAAGATAAGCTTTGTTTAGTTGTTGTTGTTGTTGTTATGTGCCGTCGAGTCGTTTCCGACTCATAGCAACCCTATGCACAACAGCCCTAAACCCTGCTCTATCCTGTGCCAACCGCACTGCCTCTGACACACCCATCCCGATTACCCCAGTCAGTGAATCAATCCATCTCATAGAGGGTCTTCCCCTCCTGCGCTGTCCCTCCACCCTCCCAAGCATGATGTCCCTCTCCAAGGACCCGTCCCTCCTGGCAACATGTCCAAAGTATGTCAGATGAAGCCCCAGAATCCTTGCCTCCAAGGAGTAGCTTGGTTTAATCCTCTCCAAGATGAATCTGTTTGTTTTCCTGGCAGTCCATGGTACATTCAGTACTCTTCTCCAGCACCACAGCTCAAAAGCATCCACTCTCCTTCTGTCCTCCCTAGTCATTGTCCAACTCTCTGATGCATAACAAGCAATTGCAAAGACCATGGCCTGTATCAGGCGCACCTTAGTCTCCAGAGAGACACCGTTGCTCCTGAGTACTTTAGAGAGGTCCCTAAAAGCAGACTTTGCCATCTTCTAAAAAATATTGGCTCTTCCCCCATACTTTAAGTCTTTGTTTACTTCAATCCAAGGCTTCCTGGTATCTCTCATAATCTCACCAAGCACAGTTGTGCAGATCTCTTTGTCAGATCCAATCTTTTCTTCAGAAAAGATCCAAAAATTTTCTTCCATTCTGAATTCATCACTGCTTGCTTCGCTTCTTGCTGAAATTAAAGCCTGCCACAACTTGAAGACCCAATGTAAACTACCTGCTGTTAGTCTGGGCAAAGAGGGCCAAAGAGAAGAATGAAGAATTCAGAACTCAAATGTTGATAGCCTTGCCTGCTTCAGATAAGAAGGCAAATGACCTTGCCTGCCTGGCTAAGCTAGCAGGTGGCTCATAAATCAGAGTGGAATGTCCCTCCCTAAAGACTCTGTTGATAAAAATCCTTCCCAGTAAGTTCTCAGTGTGACTTCCCATTCTGCCTCCCCAGGATGAGGAACTCACCCGGGAGCTCCCCTTCCACCCCCACCCCACTTTAATAAAGCTGCATTAAGCTTTCTCTCGTTCTCTCTGATTTTTTCTTTAAGTCCACTACCTAACTTAACCTAACACCTGTAACACATTTAAGTGTTGGGATCTTATCCTTCAATATTACACATCCTTCAGAATCTTGCTGTTGTATAGATATTCTTGTGTGTTCTGTTTTGCCATCTCCAGACAATTTATCTGTCTCTTCTCCAGTAAGTCTTCACATCATTGAAGTATCTTTCACCAGCTGGAGTTGTTTACAAATTCTATAGTCAGCTCGTCTCTAGATGTTAGCTCTTTGTCCATTACTTTTCTCTCTAATTTTAATCTTATTATAATTCTTTTTTAATTCACTATGTACGTAGATAGTCAATTCTATACCCTGGCCTTTTCATCCCTTTTTGTAAGGTCTTTTTTTTCCACAGCTCATGTCAATCATTCACTTTCATGGTCTAATTTTGACACGGAAAATGCCAATAATTTCTAAAAAGTTCTTCTCAAGGATCTGCCTCTATGATCACCACCATTAATCTTTCTGGTCAACTTCCTTTTGTCCTTTGATACTGCTGATTCCACTGACCTTAATTTTTTTTTATGTTTATTCCCCCTTCACTACCTTAGATTCTATGATCACTTTACTTCTTGCATATGTTGTTGTAGTTTGGTGCCATCGAGTCGTAGATGACTCATAGGGACCCTGTGAACGAACGGCCTGAGCACTGTTTGAACATAGAGTTTCCGGAGGCAAGCCAATTCAGAAGTGGATGCCGTTCCTGCTTCCAGGCTTGCATATACTTTTTTTTTCCTAATCTCTTCTTCATCATGTGTTTTTTCCAAAATTCCTTAGGCTTAATTCTCACCTGACTCTCTGGTTCTACAGAGATGGCAATATGGGTCAGCCAAAACCACACAAATGTGCTCACTAGATTTTCACTTATTATTCTAAACTTAAGATGTACCCACCAGCACCTCATCAATCTATTATATTCCTTCAATCAATTTTGTTTTTATTTTTAGATTATATTTCACATATTTTATGTTTTTTCTTCAAAACACCAACTATTTTTTTCACTTCTTTGACTTCAACTGATCCTTGATCCTACTTTTTATTTTATTGGCAAATAAAAGAAATCAACAGACAATTATACAAACATAATTTGGGATAGAAAAAGGTAAGGAAAAGCTCTACGTTGTGTTGGAAGTTGGGTATTTATACAAACTAATGTGCTTAATAATATTTATATCTGGCTCTGTCAATTAAAATGATAGATATGCACACATTATGTGCACATCTAGCATTAAAAGAAATATGGATTTACTAGAGAATTATCTATTTCTGAGGTAGAAAAAAGGTAAAGATAAAGTGACTCTTGGACAATTGTGGTATTAGAAACTAAGAAGTCAGACTGAAAGAACTCCTGATCTGTACCATTTCAATCACCTAAAAAAATAATGACAGAAAAAAGTCATACATTGATTAAAATAAAATATTCAATAGACTGTACACTCACTCATAAATATATAAGTAGGAAGAATTGACAGCTATTAAAGTTATAAAGAACAATAAACAGAGATGATAATTTTGCAATGATATTAAAAATGTTTTAGGTAATAATTATCAATTACCGCTAATATCATACACTGAAAATTTGTTGGGAAGCAAAGAACCCTTCAAATGAACCTTGATGACACAGTACATTGCAATTTAGACTGCCAGTTAACACATTGGCAGTCCAAATCTACCCTCAAATTACAGAGAAATAGACTGGTAGAGGGATTCCATAAGTTGGAATTGACTTAAAGACAGTGGGTTTAGTGTGGTTTGGTTTGGATTTATTTTTAAAGGAAGGTACAATTTCTATTCCAATAGTAAAATCAGACATTACCTAAAGTGGTCAAATGTAACATTACCAATCATGGGATATACTAACAACATGTACCTGCTTAAATGATGCATCCATAAGGAACATAATATATGCAGCATACTTGACAGAAATGCTAACTTTACCTTATCACCAATAATCAATTAGATAAGCCAAAATGAGGGGCAAAATGGTACTGTTTAAGATGGCACTATCACAAAGATTAAGCGATGCTGACTATTTTTTCCACATTAAGGAATATCAAAGAGAAGAAGGTCTATTTGTGTTTTACTGACTATGCAAAGGCATCTGTCTGGATCATAACAAATTATGGCTGACATTGCGAAGAATACTAAATTTAAACCTAGACCGTGAAGGTGTTTTCCGAACCAAGTAAGGGAAGACTGCACAGTTTAAAATCAGGAAGGGTGTGCATCAGGACTGTATTTTCTCTCCATACCTATTCAATATGGATGCTGAGCAAATAATTTGTGAAGCCAAACTCTATGAAGAAGAATGTGGGATCAGAATTGGAGGAAGATTCATCATCAACCTGTGTTATGCAGATGATACATCTTTGCTTGCTGAAAGTGAGAAAGATTTGAAACGCTTCCTGCAAAAGATCAAGGACTACAATCTTCTGTATGGATTACATCTCAACATTAAGAAAATAAAGATCTTCATCACAGGACCAACAGTCACCATTAAGATTGGTGGAGAAGAGACTGAAGCTGTTAATTACTTCATCTTGCTGGGATCACCAGTCAACACTCTTAGTACCAGTAGTCAGGAAATCAGGACCCATATCATATTGAACAAGTCTGCCATCAGGCACCCCTACAAAATTATGAAGAGTAATGATGTAAATTTGAAGACTAAAGTATGCCTAATTCAGGCCATGGTATTCTCAATCACCTGTTATACCTCAAAGAGCTAGAGACTGAATAAGGATGACTTAAAAAAAATTGATGTCGTGGAGTTGTGGTGCTGGAGAAGAGTGCTGACTATCCTATGGACTGCCAAAATAGTAAACAGATATATGTTAGAAATAGTACAACCAGAGTGACCCTTGGAGGCAAAGATGGTAAAGCTTCATGTTTCATACTATGGACAAGTAGCTAGGTGAGGCTATACCTTGGAAAGAGACATCAGACTTGGAAAGGTGGAAAGTCAGCAAAGGCGAAGAAGACCTAAATGAGATAGAGTAACACAGTGACATTATCAATGAGCTTTAGCAAGTCGAGATGATGATGATGGTACAGAACAGAGCAAGGTTCAGGTTGGCTGTTCATAGGTTTGTTACGAGTCTTACTCAACTTGACAGCACCTAACAACAAAAAAAAGGAGACACAGCACTAAATACAGTCCATGTGGGAGATACCAAGTTCTAGGAAGAACAATTGTCAAAGATTGATTATAAATTATCTTTTTAGATAATCACATTGTATACTTCCCTGTATTTATTTTTAGATTTTATTTTAATAATTTTAATGAACATTTACAGAGATTTTGGATTTCCATTCATTCATTGTTGCACTTTTCTCCCTGCCCAGCCCTCCCCCCGACCCCCTCCCCCAATTCGCTCCTCTCTTTGAAAAGTAAAAGAAAAAAATCTTTCTTTGATATACAATCCCCCGCACACACCCCCACTGTCCCAAGTACACACCATTATGCAATCATAATTGTGGACTCTTGTGATAACCGTAATACCCTATCATACACCGCTTTTAAATTATTCTTTCCCTCATCTGTTTCAATGCAGTATATGCAATTTATCCAGTTTTTCTCAGTCTTACCCCAACCCTGATATCAGTCCCATTTATAATCATATTATGAGAACGAAAATAACCTATTTTCAAGAAATAGATGTTGACTTGAGAAGTGAAGAATTCTAATACCTGTTGTTTTTAATTGTTTAGCAACTAATTATAGTAAAAGACATGTAGATACATGGAGAGATGTTAAAATGTGACAAGTTGTAACAATTGGTGATGTCTCTTGTAATGTCTTTGCAACTTTTCTGTGGACCTGAAATTCTTCAACACAAAAAGTAAAACAAAGCAAAACAAGAGAAAAACATCAAAAAGATAAAAGTAAATAAAGTATCCAGTGTCATTAACTCAAGGGGGGGGTGAAATTTCAGTGTTTTTCTTTATACGTTCTAAACCATCAATCAACCCACTAGGGCAAAAGTAAAAAAAGAAAATTGGGAAACTGAAAAACAGAAGACTAAGTAATGCCTGATATACAGACAAAAGACTAAGTCCTTCTCCAAGGACTTATCCCTTCTGGCAACACGGCCAAAGTATATGAGCTGGAGCTTCAAAAATCTTTCCCTCAAAGAAGCAACCCAGTTTCACCCTCTCCAGGACAGACTAGTTTGTTCTCTTGACGGTTCATAGTATATTCAATATTCTTCACCGACACCACAACTGCAGTGCAGCTGAGTAGATTCTACTTCATAGCAACCCTCTTTTAGAGACCCTTCTTGACTTCTAAATGGGAGGAGATTATCCATCTTTCTCCCTCCTAGTAGATTCAAACCATTGACTTGCAACACCAGGTTCCTTCAAAAGGAGTGAAGTCATAATATGAAGGTAGAGTTAAAGCAAAAGAAGTAAGTGTAAACTTACATAAGAAGCAGTTTCTTTTCCTAATTGGAACCAACAGACCAGACTGCTTCCTTCCTGTCCAACAACAGACTAGAGATTTCACCCTGAGAGGATAAAGCAGAGGGTGTCAGCTTGGCAGTAGCAGGACCTCTTTGAGCAGAAGGGTGATATCAAAAACAAGATTAAGAAAAAGGATTTGCATATATTCCTTACCCAGTCAAGCTGTGCACCCCACAAGGGTTTGCCATATTTTGAATAAGTGCACATTTTAAATGAAGCAAAAGCAGTATATAAATAAAAAGTAGGTTTTTTCCTTTTTTTATAAATCACTTAACCAGAGAAAAATAATCAGAAAAAAAGGGAAAATATTGGACACCCTATAAGACAACAGAATCACAGATCTAAAAATAAGTTGAGGGTTTTTCTTTTCCTTTTTAAATTCTAAATAGGTGTCACTCTCACACTATATAAACTATCATTGTTGTTAGGTGCTGTTGAGTTGAGTATGACTCACAGTGACGCCATGAACAAAAGATCTGAACCCTGACCTATCCTGTGCTATATCCTCAGACTTCCTGACACACAAGAGCCCATTGTGGCAGTCACCATAGCAAGCCACCTAGTTAAGGGTCTTCCTCTCCATCACTGAACCTCCACCCTTCTCAGCATTATGTCCCTCTACAAGGAATAGCCCCTCCTAGCAACATGTCCAAAGCATGTGAGGCAATGCCTCATCATTCTTGCCTCCAAACTACACTCCGGCTCCACGTATCTGTTTGTTCTCTTAGCCATCCATGGGATACCAGTGCTCTTCTCCAACACCACAGCTCAAAGGTATCAATTCTTTTTCTGTTAGTCATTTTCCAGATCTCAGATGCATAGCAAGTTATTAAAAAGACTATGGCCTGAATTAGATGCACCTTCCCTCAAACTGACATCATTACTCCTCAATAATTTTGAGAGGGCGCTATTTACAGATTTTTCCAGTGCAATATGTCTCCTTATTTCCTGATCACAGGTACAAACCATATGAGCAGGAGCCAATGGTAATGTAAGAGGAGGTGGAAACTACATTGAAGGCACTGGTAAAAAAATAAGGCCCCAGGAATTGATGTGATACCAATTTACTTATTCCAATTAACAGATGCACCCCTGGATGTGCTCACCAGTCTATGATAGGAAATTTGGAGTACTGCTGTCTGGCAATGGATTGGAAGAGTTCCATATTTGTTCCCATTCCTAAGAAAGATAATCCAAATGGATGTAAAAACTATTGAAAAACATAATTGATACCTCATGTAAGCAAAATAATGCTCAAGATCATCCAGAAATGGTTGGAACAGTACATATATAGGGATATTCCAGAAGTTAAAGCAGGATTTAGAAGAGGCTGTGGCACAAGGGATATCATTGCTGATGTCAGATGGATCCTGGCTAAAAGTAAGGAATACCAAAAGAATGTGTATTTGTGCCTTATTGACCATGCAGAGGCATTTGACTGTATGTATCATAAAAAGTTGTGGCTAACAATGAGAAGAATGGGAGTCCCAGAGCATATAATTGTGCTTATGCAGAACCTATAACTGAACCAGGAGGCTGCTGTGTGAACAAAGCAGGGATACAATGCATGGTTTAAAATCGAGAAGGGAGTGTCTCAGCATTGTATTCTTTAGCCACACCTATTCAATCTGCATGCTGAGCAAATTATCTGAGAAGCTGGACTCTATGAAGAAGAGTGTGGCATCAGGATTGGAGGAAGACTTATCAATAACCTGTGTTATGCAGATGACACAACTTTGCTTGCTGAAACTGAAGAAGACCTCAAGTACTTGCTGCAGAATGATAAGGACTGTAGTCTTCAATATATATTGAAGCTCAACATTTTGGAGAAGGGCATGATGCTCGGAAAAGTGGAAGGTCAGCAAAGGAGAGGAAGACTCTCAACCAGGTGAATTGACACAATGCCTGCCAAAATGGGCTCTAATGTATCAGGAAGTGTGAGGACGGCATAGTATAGGACAGGATTCAAATATGTTGTTCATAGGGTCACCATGGGTCTTACTCAACTCAACAGCACCTAACAACAGTATAATAAACCCTGTTGGTAAGTAAAAGAGAAAAGAACACATTGACAAAATAACTTGATAGAAGTCACTCAAATTTTCCACAAATATTTAGGATATTTGGTAACCAAATGCCTAATAAAATAGAAATATAAAATATAATTTACTATGTATTCACTTTACCACTTCTCTGTCAGTTTGTCATGACTTGACGTTGTCATGATGCTGGAGGCTATGTCACCTGGTATTTAAAATATCAACAGAATCTCTCATGGTGGTCAGATTGAAGCAGAATTTTCAACTAAGACAGATTAGGAAGAATCTTGAAAAGATATATCTAAAATTGATAAGTGGAAATATGATTAATAGCAACAGAAAATTGCTTGATTTAATTATGGAAGATAATTCCTCCAATATGGAAGGCACTCAGAGTATAACTGGAGAAGAACTGCTTCTTCAAAGCAGAATTGATTCTAACGGCATTAATGGAGTAAGCATTTGGTATCTTCATCTGCTGATGTCGCATGACTTAAACTAGAAAGAAACAATAAACATCCACAAATAATTGCATCAGGAAAAGTATGAAGAATGAAACTAAAAAAATGAAAAGATGTAAAAAAGTGCAATTAAATTCTTGAACATAGGAATTTTAGTCATTAGTAACATAAAATGAAGAGGTATTGACATTTTGAAATGGGCAGTTACCTGGTCTATTATTCTGAAAATGAAAAACTGAAAAGAAACAGCATTATACTCTCTGTCAAGTAACATTTTGAATTCTTGATTGACTTAGAACACTATCAGTAATAGAATAATAGCCATGGATCTATAATAAATGCCAGTTAAAATTACTATTTTTAAATTTTCTCACCAAGCACAAAAAGGAATAAAGAAATTTATACCTTGTATCAACTCCTACAGCCTGAAACTGATCAGGCATACAAATAAGATGTATTTAAAATTACTTATGATCAAAATGTGCTGACATTATAAAAGTTTGCAAGATCGAAGAGTTTCTTCATCAAAAACTGCTCTTCTTATTACAATATAAATTGTGATTTCCCATGTAGAAAGTGGTGATAGAGAAATTCAACGTCACCAGGCAGAACAAGTCGAGCAATTCACTTTAGAATAGATCATCGGTTGTTCAAATGCAAGTTCAAGCTGAAGGTAAAGAAAATGGAACAAACCCATGAGAGTCAAAATATGACTTTAAGAATATCCCAACTGAATTTAGACACAATTTTAATAATATGCTCTATTTAATTACACATAAATGACCAAAGATGAGACAAGTTATGAGGTAATATCAAGAACATCATCAATGAAGAAAGATAAGAAATAAAGAAAATAAAAAGATAAGAAATAAAGAAAAGGATAAAATAGATGTCAGAGGAAACTATGAAACTTTTTCTTGAATGTAGAGTTACATTGTTTGTTGCCCTCAAGTCAAGTACAATTCATAGTGACGCCATGAACAACAGACCTGCATCCTGTCTTATCCTGTGCCATTCTCATGATTTCTAACACACTTAAGCCTATTGCTGTAGTTACCATGTCAATCCACCTTGGTGGGAGTCTTCCTCTTTTGTTAACAAAAGAAATGACAAAGTAAAAGAACTAAATAGAAGATTGAAAAAAAAAAATTTCAAAACCACAAAATGTTATAGCAAGATCTGAAAAGTGTAAGAAGTAGGAAACTAGAAAAGAACATAATTGATATTTTCCAAGTTGAAAGAACTGAGGAAAAAATTAAAGTCTGGCATTACAATTTTGACAGATACTAAGGAAAAGTTTATTGACTTAAAAATCAAAAAGAGACTTAAAGACATGGAATGATAAAAGGCATAGATTAATAGCAATTAATTAACATAAAATGCAATATATATAAATGATTGTATACAACACAATGTACATGATTAAGAACAATGTGTATGAATGATTATAAGCAAACTAATTTTAAAAGCTAATTTAAAAAAGTATAAGCTAGATATCATAGCAAAAAAGAAGACGAAGATACAAAGAATACACAAAATCACTGCACCAAAAAAGATTTGGTCAACATTCAACCATTTCAACAGGTATCAACAGCCAAGAACTAATAGCATTGGAAAAAGAAATTTAAATTGCAACAAGTATCCAACCAGAGTTGGGGGGGTAGCTGGGAGGAGGGAGGAAATTGTACAACAATGAAAAATTTCTTTAAAAAAAAGCAAACTAGGGGTGGGTGGGTAAGGAGGAAAATGCACAATAATGAGTAAACGAAAATCCAAGTTATCTGTAAATTTTTGTTAAAATATCAATAAAATATAAAAGAAAATTAGGTATAGCTTTTAGATTAACTCAGTGCTCCTCACAAATTACTAGATTCTTAAAAATGATTTATAAATAGATAAATTTGTCTACACCAATATGGCTTACATAATTCTCAAATACAAAATGTTAACATTGTATGTAATTATGAGGTAATATATAATGCATGTTGTATAGAAGTTACTTTTTATAAAAAGCAAAAATGCAGGTTATACACATGGATTTCACCTGATGGTATGCATAAGAATCAGATTGATATATCTGTGGAAAGAATTGCAGGAGAAGCTCAATATCATCTGTAAAAACTAGGCCATGTGCTGATTGTGGAACATAACACCAACTACTTTAGCTGAAGCTAAGGAAAATGAAATCATATCCAAAAGAACCAAAACTTGACCTGAGTCTATCCCACTTGAATTTCAAAACCGTCTCAGGAACAGGTTTGAGGCCTTGTATACTAATAAGGGAATATAAGATGAGCTGTGGGAAAACATCAAGAATATAATCTATAAAGAATGCAAAAGGTCATTACAAAGATCGAAGAGGAAGAAAAAAACAAAGATAGATGTCATACAAGACTCTGAATATTGCACCACAGAACTAAGAAGCCAAAACCAAGAGAAGAAATCAAGAAATAAAGGCATTGAACAGAAGAGTTCAAAGGGCAATGAGAGAAAACAGTATTATAATGAAATGAGCAAAGAACTGAAGTCAGAAAATTAAAAGGACTGAACTCACTTGACATTCCTTAAGCTGAAGGAACTGAAGAACAAATTCAAGCCTCGAGTTGCAATACTTAAGGATGTTTTGTGTAGAATATGAAATGATCCAGGAAGTATTAAAAGTAGATGGAAGGAAAGTGTTCTGGTGGCCTAGTAGCAAGAAGTTTCAGTACAATCCCAAAGGCACGTGGTTCAAATCCACCAGATGCTCCGCTGGATTAGGAAGGACAATCTCCTCCTGTGCTAGTCAGATCTGACTCGATGGTACATGACAAGAAAAAGGGGGGGGGGGGGAAGAACTTAAACAAAATAATAAAAAATTTTTTAAAAATTTATTTTAAAAATGTAGATGGAAGGGGTATACAGAGTAACTGTACTAAAAGGAATTGAAAGACACAGAAGAATTTCATGAAACAATGTATGAGCAAGAGCCTGTGATGATGAAGGAAAAAGCTCAAGAAGCTCAAGTTGATCTGAAGGAATTGGAAAAAATCAAGGCCTCAGAAATTGATGGCATACCAATTGATATATTTCAACAGACACTGTCCTAGACACGCTCACCAAATTGTGCCAAGAAATCTGGAGAACAACCAGCTGGCCCACTGACTAGAAGAAATCTATATTTGTTCCCATTCCCAAGAAAGGTGACATGCAGAGTGTGGAAATTATAGAAGAATATCATTAATATCAAATGAACAATACTCTGAAAATTAGTCAGAAACAATTGGAACAGCACATCAACAGAGGACTTCCAGATGTGCAGGCTGGGTTTAGAAAAGGCCGTGGTACTAACGACATTAAAGCTAATGTTAGATGGGTCTGGAATGTCTATCAGTGTTTCATTGACTATACAAAGGCTTTTGACTGTGTGAATCACAGCAAACTATGGCTAATTCTGAGAAGAATGGGGATCCCAGAATACTTGGCTCTGCTTATGCAAAACCTGTATTTGGACCAGGAGACAATTATCATAACAAAGTAAGGAAACTGCATGGTTCAAAATCAAGAAGGGTGTACTCCAGAGATGTGTCCTATCTCCATACCTTTTCAATCTATATGTAGAACAGATCATCTGGGAGGATGGACTCTGTGAGGAGGAATGTGGCATCAGAATTGAAGAAAACTCAACAACCTGCATTATGCAAATGACACAACCTTGCTTGCTGAAACTGAGAAGGACCTGAAGCCCTTGCTAGAGAAGGTCAAGGACTGCAGCCTTCAATATGGATTGAAGTTCAACATCAAAAAAAGAAAGATTCTCACCCACTGTGCTGATTGGCAGCATGATGATAGATGGTGAAGAGATCGAGATTGCTAACAGCTTCAGTTTGCTGGGTTCTACAATCAACACTCTTGATACCAGCAGCTAGGAAATGAAAAGAAAAATTGCATTAAGGAAGTCACTGTTAGGAACCTCTGCAAAGTACTGAAGAGCAATGGTATCTGTCTGGAGACTAAGGTGAGCTTGGTCCAATTACCTGCCATGCATCAGAAAGCTGGACTAGGGTTGATAGAAGGAGAATTGATGCCTTTGTGCTATGGTGCTAGAAAAGAGAGGGTGAAACTAGGCTACTCCTTGGAGGTAAGGATTCTGAAGCTTCATCTGACATACTTTGGACATGTAAGGAGGAACAAGCTTTTGGAGGGGAGCATCATGCTTGGAAGGATGGAGGGACAGCACAAGAGAGGAAGACCCTCAATGAGATGGACTGACTTAGTGACTGAGATAATGGGTTTCAGTGTGTCGGGGACAATAAGATTGGTACAGGATAGAGCAGGGTTCAGAGCTGTTGTACATAGGGTCACTATGAGTTGCAAGTGACTCAATGACACATAACAACAGCTAAATACAAATGATTTCAATTATTCTGAATATAGATAATATATTGCAAACATATAAGGCAGTAATATGAGTTTCAGTACTAAGGTGCATCTTATTCAGGCCATGGTCCTCCTGAAAACTTGCTTTGCACCTGAGAACTGGACAATGAATAAAGATGATAGAAGAAGACTTGATGCCTTTGAGGTTTGGTGTTGGAAAAGAGCACTAAACATCCCATAGACTGCCAAAAAACCTCACGAATATGTCTTGGATAGACAGGGTGCTGTCCTAGTGTTCTTTGGACACAAAGATGATGAAGCTTCACCTCACATACTTCAGGCTTGTTGCTAGGAAGTACTGTTTCTTGTAGATGGACATGATCCAAGGGAAAGTAGAGGTTTGTTGAAGGACAGGAAGGAGAGGACAACACTTGACCAGGAGAACTGACATGGTAACTGCTACGATGGCCCTCATGTGGCAAGAAGTGTGACATTAGCACAGGATAAGACAGAATTTAGATCTGTTGTTTATAGGGTTGCTTTGGGTGGTACTTGACTCAAAGGCACCAAGCAACAACAATCATATTCATATTGTTGTTGTTGTTGTCGTTGAGTGCCCTCGAGCCATAGACGACTCATAACGACCCTATGAACAAAAGTCCTCAACACTTGCATGATTTTCATCCTTTCTCCAGGTTCATAGGGTTTATGGAAGCAAGCTATTTACGGAAGTGGATGCACTCCTGCTTCCAAGCTTGTTTTAATTGGGGAGCTCCATCAAACGCTGTCCACCATGGGTAACCATTATCACATTTGACACATCAGTGTCACAGTGTTCAGCTTCACAGCAACCACAAGTTACCTCTGTACAGCAAGTGGACACATCAGGGCTATAGGACCTAAAAGAATGTTGACCAAAAACAGTTAAAAACAGGCTTGAGGGCCACAGATTATAGTTGCCCACCTTTAGCTTGGTACCATCACTTTCTATCCACTAGGCCAACTGGTCTCTATGTTGTTAAGAGCCGTTGAGACGTAGATGACTCATAGCGACCCTATGAATAAATACAAAAATTATATTTAAATTCCTTACTTAATGTAATTATAATTCTCCTAAAAATCCATTTAAGTAAATATTATTACTAATTCCAGTTTGTAATGAAGAGAAATGATGATCATGGCACAGAATAGCAGTGTTCAGACCTGTTGTTCATCAGATCACCACTATGGGTCATACTTGGTCGACGGTACCAAACAACAACAATGAAGAGAATGAAGCTTAGACAAGTTTGATAGAAATTAATAAAGCTGTATAATGTGTATTTGCACTCAGGAAGTTTAATTCTATATTCTTTTCCCTTAACCACTATGTAGTTATGTGTGTGTATGTGTGTGCGTATATGTTGTGTGTACATCTAATTCACAGGGGGTTGTATTACTAACCCAAAGGCCTCTCCTTCCTGGCAGTTCCAATCCACAAGAACTGTGAGGAAAAGATGGTCTATCTCCTCCTCTGAGGTTTATGGCCTCAGAAATCCCATAAAAGTTTAGCTGTGGCTGGATCTAACTCTATAGCAAAATATCTAAAGTGGTTTTTAAAATTGCTTTTAATTTTGAGATTGTTAACTACTTTTCTATGACATATACTTTGTATATTGCATTGTAGTCCTTTGTAAAAATTAATTTGTTTCAATGAAACCTTATGACCAGACATTTAAAACATTCCTTGATGGCTATCATTACTCATAAATGTTATGATTTCTTAAAATAGATAATTAGAAGATAACTAGGGAACTCTGGTAGCCTAGTGGTGAGAAACACCACTACCAACTCAAAGACACATGATTTGAACCCTCCACCTGCTGTATGAGATAAAGAAGGACAATATCCTCTCATATGATCTACTGTCTCTGAAAAACCACTGGATGGACAGCTATGCATCAATTCCAACTTAATAGCACATAACAGCTACAAGAAGAAAATACTACATGTTCAATGGACGTAAGTATTGTTTAAAGCTTTCAAGAATATAGGGAAAAAAAAAAAGAATATAGGGCAAGATGTTCTGTAGAATTGTAACTTTTTCCCTAAATTAAGGGTCTGAAAACTATGTCTCATGAGCTAATACTGGCACACATTTTGTACTTGAAAATAAAGTAAACTGACATACAGTCATGTTCATGATGTCAATTGTGGCTGCTTTTGTGCATAATATCAGGAGTTGTAGTGATAAGAATCTGCACTGCAATCTCAAAAGCATGCAGTTCAAATCTACCAGCTGTACTGAGGGAGAACAATGGGGAATCTCCTTCTGTGTCATTTACTGCCTCCGAAAACCTGCTAGCAGGTCAGATATGAGTCAAATCTGACTTTATGGCACACAACAACTACAGTTGTAACAGAGATCTTAAGTCTTACAAACCAAGAGATAATTGCTATTTAAACTATTACAGAGAATGTTTCCAATTTTCATTCTAATCCTTAGTTCAAAAAGTTTTCTGGTGAAAATAGAACTGAGACACAAATGGAGATTTGTACATCAATGTTCACAGAAGCCTTATTCACAATAGCAAGAGAATGGAAACAGCTCAAATGTCCATCAAGAAACAACTGGATTGAGAAATCCTAATATATTCACATATGGTGAAATACTATGCAGCACTCAGAAGTGATGATTTGGGGAAAAAAAATCCCTAAATAACATGGGAGAGCCTAGAAAGGATTATACTGAGTGAAATAACTCAGGCACAAAAGGATTAATACTGCATAAGTCCACTCTCTGGAGACTAAGGTGCGCCTGATACAGGCCATGATATTTGCAATCGCTTGTTATGCATCAGAGAGTTGGACAATGACTAGGGAGGACAGAAGGAAAGTGGATGCTTTTGAGCTATGGTGCTGGAGAAGGGTACTGAATGTACCATGGACTGCCAGGAAAACAAACAGATTCATCTTGGAGAGGATTAAACCAAGCTACTCCTTGGAGGCAAGGATTCTGGGGCTTCGCCTGACATACTTTGGACATGTTGCCAGGAGGGACGGGTCCTTGGAGAGGGGCATCATGCTTGGGAGGGTGGAGGGACAGCGCAGGAGGGGAAGACCCTCTATGAGATGGATTGATTCGGTGACTGGGGTAATCGGGATAGGTGTGTCAGAGGTGGTGCGGTTGGCGCAGGATAGAGCAGGGCTTAGGGCTGTTGTGCATAGGGTCGCTATGAGTCGGAAACGACTCGACGGCACATAACAACAAGTCCATTACTGTAAAAACAGAAAGATAACTACTGAGATGTAAATAGATGTCCAAATAGAGAAGGGTGGCAGGGATGGGGGAGTACTGAGGGTGGGGAAGAGGAGAAATCATGGGGTCACAGAGTTTGGTGTGTAGAGGAAGGGGGTGAAGGAATTAGGAAAGATCCTTCAGGGATCTGGAAAGACAAGCTAATAGTGGGAATAGAAAAATAGTTACTAATTTTATGAGACAATGTATGGGGATGATTATACAAATACAATGTGAATTAAAAAAAAGAAAAGAAAAACAACAAAACACAACAGCAAAGTTTCCTGGCATTCAAGACAGCCGTTGGTATAAATAGATGAATAGAGACATTAAAAAAAATCATAGATACCTATGTAAACATAAAAATAAACACAAATTTGAAAACACTGCTGTCTAGCTACACCACATAGGACCCATTAACCTCAAGCAGAAGGGAACAGAATAGCTTGAGCATTGCTGAGATGCCATTTCTGGAAGGGAACAGGCTTCCTGATTTGCCATTCAAGTACTTTGGAGCAAATGCTACTGTCTAACTATACCACACGGGACCACTTAAGCTCAAGCAGAAGGGCCCAAGTCAGCTTGAGACGAGCTGAGACACCCTTTCTGAAAGGGAACAACAGGCTTCCTGGTTTTCCATTTGGGTACTGTGGAGGATACTTGCTGTCAGGCCCTCAGCCCTGCAGGCCTTGGGAGAAGAAGGGAGCACAAATGTATAGGTGCTTAACAAATTACTGCCATACTCTGGGTCACTGTGTAGTTAGAACAATGAAACATCTACTAAGAAAAGACTCACATAATGTCAAGAAAGCCACGCTTTGCCTTGTTGTTGTTGTTAAGCACTGTTGAGTCTTAGGTGACTCATAGTGACCCTATGAATGAAAGACCTTAACACTTGTATAACTTTCATCATTTCTCCAAGTTCATAGATTTTCTGGAGGCAAGCTCTTTCAGAAGTGGATGCTACTCCTGCATCCAAGCTTGTTTTTATCAGGAAGCTCCACAAACACTGTCCACCATGATTAACCAATATCACATTTGACACATCAGTGTCACAGTAGTTAGCATCACATCAACCACATGTTACCTCTGTACAGCAAATGGACAGACCAGTGCTATACCACTTAGAAGAATGTTTGACCAAAACCAATTAAAACCAGGCCTGAGGGCTACAGAGTAAAATCATCTGCCTTTGGCTTGTTAGTATGACTTTCTGTCTACTAGGCCAACAGAGCTCTCCCTATGTAGTTGTTGTTAAGTACCATCAAGTCGTTGCCTTAGTCATCATGAAAAATCCAAATAACCTTTCCCCTAAAAAAGCAGACCCAATGAATACCCCAGATAGAATCAGAAGAAATATGTTCTTGTGGAGTTATTTGAACAGCTACAGAAGAAGATGAAAATTATGAAAGAAACAGTGGAAGTCATAAAGAGAACAAATACCCCAGAGACAACAATCCAAAAGAAATATATGGATGAGGAGCAACCTGAAAAGCTATGGAAGAAAATGCAAAAGATGGAAGAAAGAATTGATAGTATAGATAAAGAGATACAAGAACTTAAAAAGTCATCACAAGACGGAGAGGGTATAGCCAGTACAGTACTGGAAATAACAGAAAAGCACAAAAATTCAATCCAGAATATTAAGACCAAAATGACAAAAGTGTCCAACATGCTACTAGGACAAAAAAAGTAGAACTGAAAAAATGGAACAGAGTATCAGGGAGCTGGAAGACAAGAGTCATCCTGGAAACAAGCTAGAAGAAAAATCATAGAAGAGATAAAAAGAAAATGAAGAAAATATTACAATCATGTGGGATGATATAAAAAAGAACAACATACATATGATTGGAATTCCAGAATGTGAGAGCAACAGGGAAATCACTGGGAAAATTGTGGAAGAAGTACTAGAAGAAAACTTCCCAGATATTTTGAAGAACAGGGAAATCTACATTGAAGGAGCACCTCAAACACCAAACAAACTAGACACCTAAAAGAAAAACATCAAGAAATATCATAGTCAAATTCTCCAAATTAAAAAATAAGGATGTTGTTGTTGTTATGTGCCATTGAGTCGTTTGCGACTCATAGTGACCCTGTACAACAGCCCTAAACCCTGCTCTATCCTGTGCCAATCGGACTGCCTCTGACACACCCATCCTGATTACCCCAGTCACCGAATCAATCCATCTCATAGAGGGTCTTCCCTTTTTGTGCTGTCCCTCCACCCTCCCAAGCATGATGTCCCTCCCCAAGGACCTGTCCCTCCTTGCAACATACCCAAAGTATGTCAGAAGAAGCCCCAGAATCCTTGCCTCCAAGGAGTTGCTTGGTTTAACCTTCTTCAGGATGAATCTGTTTGTTTTCTTGGCAGTCTGTGGTACATTCAATACTCTTCTCCAGCACCACAGCTCAAAGGCATCAATTCTCCTTCTGTCCTCCCTAGTCATTGTCCAACTCTCTGATGCAT